>NW_027331975.1:2406855-2556855 GCF_048418815.1 Hemitrygon akajei | reverse complement strand
GTGCGGGTTTCATTCTGTATCTGTCAGTCTCTGTTACAGTGTGAGAGTGTGGGTTTCATTCTGTATCTGTCAGTCTCTGCTACAGTGTGAGAGAGTGTGTTTCATTCTGTATCTCTCAGTCTCTACTACACTGTGAGAGTGTGGGTTTCATTCTGTATCTGTAAGTCTCTGTTACAGTGTGAGAGTGTGGGTTTCATTCTGTATCTGTCAGTCTCTGGTACAGTGTGAGAGTGTGGGTTTCATTCTGTATCTGTCAGTCTCTGCTACAGTGTGAGAGAGTGTGTTTCATTCTGTATCTCTCAGTCTCTACTACACTGTGAGAGTGTGGGTTTCATTCTGTATCTGTAAGTCTCTGTTACAGTGTGAGAGTGTGGGTTTCATTCTGTATCTGTCAGTCTCTGTTATAGTGTGAGAGTGTGGGTTTCATTCTGTATCTGTCAGTCTCTGCTACAGTGTGAGAGTGTGGGTTTCATTCTGTATCTGTCAGTCTCTACTACAGTGTGAGTGTGGGTTTCATTCTGTATCTGTCAGTCTCTGTTACAGTGTGAGAGTGTATAAGTGACAGTGAGATTATATAAGTGCGTAAGTAAATTCATGAACTGATAGAAATAGAACCCATAGATGCGGAATGTTTCATGTTCCAGCAGCATGTATACAAATAAGTTTCCCTCAACTATTCAAAATTGCTACCTTCACCGAGTATCTCTGCTCTCTTGTTTGCCAGTTCTTTTGCACAATTCTTGTGCGCAACTGTGTTAGTTTATTCGAGTGATGTCCCACTCGTAAATAATGCAATATTAATTTTGATTCTCTTATGTGAGCTTCAGACTCGTCAGCATCATGCCTTCCATGTTTTATTGACAAAATAGTTACGGCCTTGTCCTGTGTAGTAGTGAGGAAGTTTGTGAGTAGGGTGTGAGGGAAGGTCAGGTTCCACATTTGGAATAATCCAATGAGTTAGGGGGTTATATGGGAGGCAGGATTTGAGGGTCGGCACAACATTGTGGGCCGAAGGGCCTGTACTGTGCTGTACTGTTCTAAGTTCTATGTTCAATGTTCCAAATTGTTTCATGCAGAAAAAACACGAGATCCTACTAGGTGCCACCAGATAAAAAACATACCCGCTGTGTACACAGACACTCTGTCCAGTTCTCCTTCAGCCCTGGGCGACATCAATGTTTACCTCATTTTCATCAGCTTCCCTAGTATAATATTTACTTTCGATACCTTGAATTCCAGACCTGTCTACAGTTCCTTCTATCTTTTAAACTATCTTCTCCATTTCTGTAGTATCTGTGTGTATGTGTATTTGTCTTTGTGTGTTTATTTGTTTGTTCGTTTGTCCATGTGTGTGTGTGAGAGTGTATATGTATATGCGGTTGTGTGTACTGAAATACCTGTTATACAGTGTATCTAATAAAGTACATGAATACAATTTCCTATGCGTGCTGTGGATGTTGAAACGGTAAGGTGACGGTCAAAGCCGCTGTTGAATCCACCTGACCAACAGTAAGATTTACCAACAGTAAATACCGGCATAATAGTTTCTGTCATTTATAGATTCAACTCCGTAAACAGATGTCATCATCTCCTGCTTTAACATAATATACCAGTGTATTTCGGATTATCTGCGCTGTGCCCTGGTAGAAAGAAATACAGGATCGCCAAATAAGGTCACACATGAAGTAAATTCAATTTAGAAACCATAATAAACACAGACACACACACACACATACACACACACACACACATATAGACTTTCTCTATCTCTCTCGCTCACATACACTTTCTCCATCTGTCTCTCTATCTCGTTGACTCTCTATCCCTACCCCCCTCTCACTCCTTCTCTCCATCTCTTACTGCGAATGTATTAAATTCTTTACTGATATCCCTGTTCATTTCTTTCACTTTCGTCATTGAACACGTTAAACAACATATTTTACGGCAGAGTCTGCAAATAGATTAAGGGACAGAAGAAAAGAGAAACGACTTGTTGCAGAAAGCGATATTCAAAGGAGCATGAAAGAAAAATGAACAGTAAATGGAGAACAGAGGGTAGTAGCTCAGTCTGCCGGAGAGCAGAGGGTTCAGGATGCAGTAGGTTTCAAGCCGAAAATGTCGCCGCTATGGTGTAAAGAGGGGTGGTTCATTCTGTACCCACAAGTCTCCGGTGCGATGTGAGAGTGGGGAGCGTGTTCATTTTGTAGAAATCAGTCCCTGGTACAGACTGAGAGTGTGGGCTTTTGTAGGTGTTACGCTCGGGTTCAGTGTGAGAGTGTGGGTTTCATTCTGTATCTGTCAGTCTCTGCTACAGTGTGAGAGTGTGGGTTTCATTCTGTATCTGTCAGTCTCTGTTACAGTGTGAGAGTGTGGGTTTCATTCTGTATCTGTCAGTCTCTGTTACAGTGTGAGAGTGTGGGTTTCATTCTTTATCTGTCAGTCTCTGCTACAGTGTGAGAGTGTGGGTTTCATTCTGTATCTGTCAGTCTCTGTTACAGTGTGAGAGTGTGGGTTTCATTCTGTATCTGTCAGTCTGTGCTACAGTGTGAGAGTGTGGGTTTCATTCTGTATCTGTCAGTCTCTGTTACAGTGTGAGAGTTTGGGTTTCATTCTCTATCTGTCAGTCTCTGTTACAGTGTGAGAGTGTGGGTTTCATTCTGTATCTGTCAGTCTCTGTTACAGTGTGAGAGTGTGGGTTTCATTCTGTATCTGTCAGTCTCTGTTACCGTGTGAGAGTGTGGGTTTTAGTCTGTATCTGTCAGTCTCTGTTACAGTGTGAGAGTGTGGGTTTCATTCTGTATCTGTCAGTCTCTGTTCGAGTATTTCGTGTGTCGTCTCAGTCCTGCACCTGTGTGACTCTGATTCAGTGTGAGCCGGTCTATTTATCCTCCTTCTTTCTCGCTGCTTCTCAAATTCAGAAAATACTCTTAAAATAGATATTTTATTCCCAGAGCTATTTTTAGAACACGAGTCTCCTGCATTTGGTTTATGTTAAAATTGTGTGAGAGGCAGTACACTGATGAATGATCACGGCTGTATGGAGCTGGACATCCTGTGTAATAGAGTCATACGGCGAACAGACCGTTTGTCCCGGCATTATTCTGCTTGCGATTCTTGCTAAAACGCATAGAACCAATTGAACAACAGCCCATCCGTAAAATTTCTGTGGTTTGACAAAACAATCTCTGAAATGTTGAATGAAAAGAAGGAAAATAAATATTTTAATTAATTTAATCAAACAAGTGCATAACTAAATTAATAAACTGATCGAAATAAAACCCATAGAGGCATCGAGTTTTTTTGTTTGAGCAGCATTTATGAGGGGTGATTCATAAGTTCGTGGCTAAGGTAGAATGAGTCAACTTTAGAAAACCAAACACGTTTATTTTTCAACATAGTCCCCTCCTACATTTACACACTTAGTCCAGCGGTCGTGAAGCGAACGGATTCCTTCTTTGTAGAAGACGCCGTCCTAGACCTCCAGAAGTGGTCCACAGCAGGGGTGATTGATAAGTTCGAAGGAGATGAATTATACAGTTCACGTTACATGCACTTGAATTTCAGCTCTTTGAGTGATTATGCAGAAAGTTTGAAGTTAATAACTCATCATAACTCATTGAAAAATAAATGCACCAGGTTTCCAAAGTTGACACCTTCTACCTCAGGCCACGAACTTATCAATCAACCCCGCTATCGACATTTCTCTCACAGTTCTAAATTGCTCCTTCGCCGTATATTCGCAACTCTTATGTTTGCCGATTCTGTCACATATTCCTCAATGTGCACCAGACCATGAATTATCCAGAGTTATTTCCCACTCATAAATAATATAATATTCATTTCGATTTTCTTATGCCAGCCTCAGACTGCTCTGTAATAAGCCATGCATTTTTCATTGATAAAGTTGTGACAGCCTTGTTCCGTGCAGCACTGAAAGTGTTTGTGAGTGGGAATGCGAGTGGGAATCATCCAAAGCTGCTCACTGCAGCACGCGGTTGATGGAAGAATCCTGAGAATTTGGCGTCACTGATTACGTCACTGCACAGCCGGGAATGCTCCCCCCGTCAGGGACATGGTGCGCGGAAGAGTTGCTCCTGTGTTGCAGGATACAGTGTCCTATCTTACACCCATCAGTGCAGAAGACCGAGATGAATGGGGGTGAATCGACAGAAGATGATGAACAGACTGATATCACAATGTGAACACATCACCTGGACATGTTGGGATCATGGAACAGTTGAGAACAGGAACAAGCCCTGTGACTCACTGCTCCTGCGCTGAACAAGATACCAATTGAGACTAAACTCTGTTGACTGTACATGATCCATCTCCATTCATTCACTGCGTGTTCATGTGCTACGCCAACAACGTCGTAAACAACAATGTATTACCGACTGCCACACTTGACAGATTTTCCAGGCACCCACCATTATCTGTGAAACAAACAAACGTGCCCCGCGCATCTCCTCTAAGCTACTCTCCTCTCGCGTTAAATGCAGACCATTGCCCACTTGATATTTCCACCTTGGTGTGGAAGAACTTAAGACTATTTGGATATGCAGAGGTTAACCTAATCGCTTACGAATGCTCTTAAAATTTAGCTGAGCTCTGAGTTGCAAGTCTTAGAATCCAGTCCTTGCTAAGGTCTAAACAAGAATGCTATGGCACCATATTGACGTCATGCTCTTGTTTGTTGAAAATTAGTCCGAAGTTCAAGTCACGTTGTTTGTTACAATCTAGTACTAAGTTCACAGTCAAGCAATGTTATTCGTAAGTGTTGTTAGTCACCTACGCTGTGTCTATATAATGAATCGGGTCTGCAAGATAAGCAGAGCCCCTGAGCAGCGCTTTTAGGTGGAAGAAGTCTGTCCATGATATCGTGCAATAAAGTCCTTCAGTCTGAAAAAATTCTCTGAGTCGGCCGGATTTAATCTGTCTGCTGCTTCTCAGATTTATCCGCAGCACTTGGCCACAACAATTCACCTTCCAGGCCTCTCATAACTCTATCAGGTTCTGCCAAATCTCCCCCCAGCCGCAGTGCACAGGAACGTGAGGTCGACGGACCATCCAACAGTCCTCTCGTTGACGGACCGGAAGTGGAAGGAGTGAGCAGTTTCAATTTCATTGGTGTTAACCTCTTTGAGGATCCATCCCGGCCCAATATATTGATGCAATCTCAAAGAGAGCACGACTGCGGCGATAGTACATTCAGAGTTTGAGAGGAATCGGTTTGTCATGGAGGACTCTCGCACATTTCGACAGACAAGCACCCAAGACACCTTCAAAAGGCGATGCCTCAAAAAGCTGTATCCATCAGTAAAGAGTTCTCCCCACTCCCCCAAACACACGCCCCCCCCCCCCCGCACAGAAGATACAGGGGCCCGACCACACACACTCAACGTTTCAGGAGCAGCTTCTTCCCATCCTGTATCAGATTTTTGATTAAATCTTCCTCTGTATTTTTCTATTTCATTGTGCACTATTTATTTAATTTATCTCTGTACATACTGTAGTTATTGTAATTTATAGCTGCGTTATTCTGTAATACAATGCGCGGTTACCGCATGACGACAAAAGCACGTGACACGCATACGGGTCCTGTCTGACTGCAGCTGTGACAGACGGAATGACCTGACTAACGGGACCTTTGATGACGACGTCACTTTCTTGAGAAGGCGCCTCCTGTAGATACTGCTCACTCCGAGAAGCGATGTGATTTTGATGCGTTGGACAGCCTCACTACTTCGTTAAGAGAGTGGGGAGTGAGGGACATCGGACACCTCGAAGCCCAGAGGCAGAAGCAGGAAGATGTTGGAGCAGGGCTGGGCATAGCTGGACTGTGGCTCCCAATTCTGTTCCCGTCTATTTAGGATGGATGTGGACGTCTCCGCCATGTAGCCGAGAATATTCCTGGCAATATTTCCACCGGTAAGGGACCTCAGATGCAGGTTAGACCGGAAAAGCTGTTTTCACTCGTCCTGGAGCAGAGAAGCCGAAAAGGTGTACAAAGGCTTTGGTAAATCTAGTCAAGAAGAAAGGAAGAGCTTACGTAAGGTTCAAAAATCTAAGTAATGATAGAGAGCTGGAAGATTATAACGTTAGCAGGAAGGAGCTCAAGAAAGAAATTAGGAGAGCCGGAAGGGGCCATGAGAAGGACTTGATGGACAGGATTAAGGAAAACCCCAAGGCATTCTACAAGTATGTGAAGAGTAAGAGGATAAGAAATGAGAGAATAGAACCAATCAAGTGTGACAGTGGAAAAAAGAGTATAGAACCGGGGGATATAGCGGAGGTACTTAATGAGTACGTTGCTTCAGTATTCACTACGGAGAAAGGATCTGGACGATTGTAGGGATAAGCAACAGCGGACTGAAAAGCTTGAACATGTAAATATTAAGGAAAAAGATGTGCTGGAGCATTTGGAAAGCATCAAGTTGGATAAGTCAGCTGGACTTGTTCAAAGCCTACAGCAGCAACTTTCCCGAAATCAGCCAACGCTACATCGACGATGCATAGTTGCTGCTCTCCGCACTCGTGCTGAGCTCGTCCATTTATTCAACTTTGCCTCCGACATCACCCTGCCCTCAAATTTACCTGCTCCATTTCCGACTCCTCTCTTCCCTTTCTCCATCTCTGGCTCCATCTCCGGAGACAGTCTATATGCTGGTATATTTTATAAACCTACTGCCTCACCGCAGTCCGGACGGTCCCTCTTTCCACCCTGTCAATTGTAAACAAAGCCACCCCTTCTTTCAGCTCCTCCGTCCCCTCTGTGTCTGCTCACAGGCTGAGGCTTTTCATTCCAGAGCAACTGAGATGTCCTCCTTCTTCAAAGAAAGGGGCTTCCTCTCCCCCAACATGAACGCTGCCTCACCCGCATCTCTTCCATTTCACACACATCTGCCCTTACACCATCCTCCCGCCGCCCCATCATGGAGAGTGTTCCTCTTGTCCTCACTTACCGCACCACAATGCACATTCTGCACATAATTACACATAACTTCCACCACCTCCAACGGGATCCCACCACCGAGCACATCTTCCCATCCTCATACAACTCCCGACCATTTCTGCTTTCTGCAGGGATGACACCCTGTATGAATCCCTTGTCCCTCCCCACTGATCTTCCTCCTGGCACTTATCATTGCAACTGGAACAAGCGCAACATCTGCCCTAACACCCCCTCCCTCAGGGCCTAAACAGTCCTTCCCGGTGTGGCGACACTTCACCTGCGAGTCTGTTGGTCATCTAATGTATCCGGTTGTTGAGAGCTCCTATATATCAGTGAGACCCAACGTAGATCGGAAGGCCCCTCCCCCTCGTCGAGCACCTGCCACGAAAAGCGGTGGCCTCCCATTTCAATTCTACTTCCCGTTCCCATTCTGACAAGCCCGTCCGCGGCCTCCTCTACTGCCAAGGCGCCGCACACAGGTTCGAATACTGACACCTTGTACTCCGTCAGGGTAGCTTCCAATATTATGGCATGAACATCGATTTATCTAATGGCTGGTCAATGCCCACACTCACCCCCACTACCTCTCCACCATTCCGCATTCATGGCTCCCTTTCACAACTTCTTACCTGATTATCCCCACAACTTATATATAAATAACAATACCTCATTTCCTGGAATAATGGAAAGGCTGAACTGCTGGGAACAACAACGTTTTCAGGAAGTTCAATTTATTCATGAGCTTGTAGAGCAGGTGTGGATTTATTTTCGGAATGTCAAAATTATTTGACCCTTTCGACCGAGCGGTAGAGACTTCTAAAATGTTTCAAAACAAAAGTAGCGGGGGAGTTCAAAAGAACTTCCAACTGCTCTCTGAATCGGGTCTGGGTCACTCCGTAGATAAATGTATTTGTGCAGCTGCTGAAATTCTGAATCACAGAACCCCAAAACTGTGCCTGAAAAAGCCGAATGGACATTTCCAGGTCTGTGTAGAGGCATCGCATGAGAATGAAGACCAGAGTGGTTGTCGTCCAACAGAGAAGGAAACTCGCCGACAGGCTGAAGAGCAGAAGGATGGGTTGTCTCCGACTCTCCATCTCCGGATCTCGCTGTTTCCCGCAACTTCCCCGCCCCTTCAGCCCCCTGCGGACTCTGCTCGCCGCCAGTATCTGTCTGACGGTTAGAGCATTGAGGGTCAAAATGAGGAAGAAAGGAAGTAGCGGATTCAACAGACGGTCCACCCAAAAAAAACCCTCAAACGATGGCGAGAAAGGCACTACGGGTCTACTGAAACAAATCGAATTACCCCTCACCAACAACGCTATTCTTTCCATATACATGAAATAAAATGGTATGTTTTTAAAAAAGAAACCGAGCGATAGTGCGCCCATCACCATACCCGCAATTCTGGGGGTGCAGTATTTTGCTTGAAAAGTAGGCGAGCAAATGGCCACAAAGCGATCGAAAGTGAAAGCGACAGTAAACCACACGGAACAGTCAACGGCCATGTGACACAGGACGTAGTGGACAAGGCAGAACGGAGCGTTGTACAGGACTCCGTAATGAAATCCGTTTGCTCGACCCAGATGTTAAAACCGGACTTCGATAATCAACAGCATTAGATCCGCCGCAGCCATCGCCATCAGGCAGAGAATGATGATCGCCACAAGGTTAACTGCAGTGAGACAAAAAGGACCAAAATTAAGAATTTAACAAAACCAAACACATTTTGCGTGAAGATACAGCCATGATCTGTTCGTTTGAAGTAAAATCCGTTGTTCATCTCTGCTGGACAATATCAGTGGAAGTAAAGAATACCTGTGTTTTTGCGGTTTGTTTGAAAGCCTGACCGCAGCACAAAGTGCTTTACAGGAGCACCTGCTGCTTTGTCTCCTCACGTTCACCGATGCAGCACCGATGAGTAGAGTCCAAGAATGACAGATCTCAGAAGCGCTCCCTTCGGCCCACTATCTCCATGCCGACCGGCACGGCCATCTGAGCTGATCGCGTTCTTTCGGGTTTGGATCACATCTCTCTAAGGCTTTCACATTTGTCAAATTGCCCAGGTGTATTTTAAATATTGTTAATGACTCTCTATCGCACATTTCCTTTGTCAGGCTGTTCAATACACAGAGCAACTTCTATGTGAGAAAACATCGCTCGGAATCCAACTACATTTCTGCCCTCTGATCTTAAATATACCCCCTTTTGTTCACGATCACCCAACCACACGGAGATGAATGACTGTATCAATACATTATCGTGGCTTTATGCATCTTTATTAAGCCATCCGCGAATTGCCTGCCTCAAAGAATACTGCCACTTGGCCGAACCTCTCCCTGTAACTCAAGCACTGGAGTTCCGGCAGCATCTTTGTAAATATCTTTACATTCCGTTCAGCGTACATCTGCCTTTCCTATAACAGGGCGACCAAAACTGTTCACAGAACTCCAAGCGCGGTATCTCCAAGGAGAGGTGTAATGTAATTGAAGTGCGCATCAACATTCTTTCTAGAGGCTTTAGTTATTATTCCATTGAAAGGTCAGATTCTGAAACCAAGATCTCGCACCCCAGCAACCTTCCCTCTGTTTTATTTTACTGATTCAGGAACAAACCATTTCTCTGAACAAAACATTGTTACCCGGTCTTAAAAGTGCACGGCACTTTAAATGTTTTTTATATATGTAATATCCATGTCAAACAATGGTAAAACACAACACAACACAGGTAAAGGCTCTCAGGCAGTCACCTCTGACAGGGAGTATGCCAAAGTGAAATGTTCTGACTGAACGGCGTTGGTGGTTTCTGTCTTTATTGTGACCATTTTTGACAGTGTTGCAAACTGAAATAATGACAACGCAAATAGGCTGAAGTTCTAAAATATTTCGATGTAAATGTGGTACGTTTAGTATTTTGCACATTTATGGATTATATTCAGTAATACAGTTAATTTCACGGTATTTCATAATTATATTAACAATGATTTCAAAAAAATATTTACAGAGTGACCCATTTCAGTTCTGGCGCAGCTGCGTACACGCGCATCTGCGAGGGAACAGTGCTGACACCGAGGAACATAGATCAGAATTTGAGACTGGAAAAACTTGGGAATTGTCAAAGAGTATAAAATGGAGCGTCCTTTAATTGAACAGTGCTGGGAGGGGAAAATGGAAGGGGAAAATGAGTTTACCTTTCAGAAAGAGGGAAGAGAAATTCTTGGTGAAAATTAGTAAATTTCCAGTTGGGCGCTCAGCCGCTGGAAGATGCGTGCGCGAATGATTGAGGAGCGACAAGAGTCTCTGGATCACAGCCGTGGCGGCGCATCGTTTATGGTGAAATGGAATCCTACGGCACGGCCACGCCGTTGGAATTCCTGTCTTTAGACGAGTCTCTTTCACCCTTCCCTAACAAGCCGGCCTCGCTGACGAAGCACACGACACTACTGAGTTGCTGTAAAGCCTCATTTGTGTCACAAATGTCCTTTAGGGATGGAGAATATTCGCCTTTATCTGGATTTTATGTGACTGTAGACCCAAGAATGCTGCGAATTTTTACGTTAATCATCCGATCGGGAAAATTAGAGAGACGGTAATAATATCAGAATTGCCTGTGATGCTCACTTCCCGTGAACCTGAACCAGAAAAGGGAACAGAATTTCACAAGTTGAAATTAAAGATATTTACTGCCAGTTTAAACTTTAATCCACGGCTCACGTGACAGGGTTGGAAGGAATGAGGTCCGCTAATGACGGGAGGTTTTGCTGGACATGGGTTGTTTGTGCTGTGTCTGTACAATTCGAGTTCTCACGTCACAAATGAGAAGACTACAGGCAGTTCCAGTGACAAGTCTGCATGAACCAGGTTAAAATATTAACAGGGCGCAGGAGATTGAGAGGAACGAGACGGCATTTTAGGGATTTTTAATAAACACCGATTAAAATCACATCAGCAGTAGCAGAGAGCGGCTGGAGGTCTCTGCTTCCGTACAAGTAATCGAAAGGCACTTACCCGGGATGCCGACAATTGTAATCACTGTGTAACAAATAGCCCTCTCTTCAAGCATTGTTAATCCAAGGCTGTTAGAATTTGCAATTGTTTTCGGAATATTCCCAATTTCTAAATATCATAAAAGTTGTAAATAGCCACTAAGTAAACTCAAACAGTTATAACAACGCCCAGAGAGCAAATTTCTTTTACGCCTGTAGAGTAAAACCCTTCACCGATCACACGTTGTTGAGAGTCCACCGCGTCTGGATGTTTCCGTCCTCAGTGTAGCTGAAGCACAGAATGGCATTCTTTCTTAGAATAATCGGTTACTAATGATGAAAACAACTTGTACATTACTACTATTTACTACAAATAATTACTACTAATTAGCAATTATTTCTCTGTTTTAGCGAACCATAATGCCAATGGGGAAATAATACGCCTTATTTCATTGAACTGAAAACAACACCAGTCTTGTAGCCTCAAGGGACGGGTAACGCTGGGACTACATCAACTTTGCCCAGTAACTCGTTTTATTGCACATGTTAAATACAGCAAAATAATACAGAAAGACATGACAAAAGTAAAGGCAAACAAATGAGGTAACAGCAAATTTCACTTTTGTCCAATAACAAGCCTTATCGCATTTCGTTGTAGCTGACGTCCCTTTCATCGGTGTAGACACAGTGGATGTAGGAACTGTTTCCAGCGTCACCCCTCTGTGGGAGTGGGGAGGATATTCTGCAGTGGTGCATTGGGGCCACCCGGTGGTCTGTGTGTCCGTGTGTGTTGCTATTGTAGTGGCTGTGAAGCTGGTATTGTGGCGGTGAAAAGTACTCGGGGTGAGCCATCATATTACTCATCACTGCAAATCCCTCTGCAACAGAGTCAGTCAGTTTTTCAATGTTCGTCATCAGTCGGGTCATACTATCCGTGAACTCCCTGTCGGTTGCCTCCATACGCTCCGGTATTTGCTTCTTTTAAGTCCTCCTGCGTGAGAGCCAACAGCTGTCCGTCGTTTGGCAATTTCATTTTAAGTTTTTCTAGTCGCACCAACGCGCACCAAATCCTTCACGGCGAAGTTCGACACCAAACGTGTCGCTTGATTTCGGTAGATGTGGCCTGCGCATGCCCAGTAGGAGGAGATTCGCCCAAATAACCATTTTAATGTGGACGGAGGTACTTTCAAAAACGCCTTGTGTGGGCGCCTATCGTTTTTACGCGAAACCGGCGTTTTCAATATTATCCGGTATAATGTGGACGTAGCTTATGATTCACTTACATTGCTCTGGTGACTTTTTCCTGGATATGATACATTGACATTAATGCTTTGTACTTTTTGGCGCAAACCCTCACTGTTTGCACTGTCACCGTGTCAGTCACAAACACAGATGTTGGCAAGTATGTGGCGCGAAATGCAAACCAATGACCCCAGCATTACAGACATTGTCCGCTGCTGTACCCGACAGAGAGAAAAAATAGAAAGCATTGTATCAACATCGGTGTAAATGCAAATAAGTACCAGTGAAGATATTACAGAGTCACCAGGTTGGATTTCAGAAAGAAATTGATTCGGGGAAAAAGTGCGTATAAAGCTGCTAAAGTTACGTATGTAAGTGTGTACCTCTAATATACATTATAACGTGTCTGTATAAAATTTCCTACTCGTTCTGTGGATTTTGAAGCGGTGAACTAATGGACAAAGTCGATGATGAAACCACTCGTGGAACAGTGAGATGCCGAACTTCTGTGGCGCGCAATTCGCTGTAGGAATACAATGGACTGATAAGGCTGCCATTCACTTCCCTGTGGGGTACGAGAACGACCATCCACACGTTTCTCCCTGGTGGGAATACCGGCATAATTTAACAAAATACTTCGGGCCATCTATAGATTCCAAACGGATTCTTCTCATGGTTGAACGTAAAAATGCCCGTGTTCTTGGCATTACCCCGCAGTGCCGAAAAGTAGGGCCACACCATCACATAAAACCATATTAAAAGACATTATTAGCAGGCAGACACACACACACACACACACACACACACACACACACACACACACACACACACAGCACACACACACACACACACACACACACAACACACACAGACACTTACACACACACACGCGCGCGCGCGCGCCCGCCTGCACGCGCGCGCGCAGGCAAATGAGTATCAGCACGTGCATTAAATTCTTTGTCGATCTCCCAGTTCATGCCTTTCTCCTCCCAGTCGGAACGCGTTGAACACGATATTTCACGGTGGAGTCAGAATATCGATTAAAGGATTGAAGAAACAAAAGCGACATTGAAACAGCTGCAAGGCCATGTTGTAGAAACAAGGATTATTCACAGCAGAATTAAAGAAGAAGAACAATAAAGTGTGTAACACTTACCCAACAGGCTGGTATATGTCTAGGGGAAAAAGAGATCCAGCCACACACCAACCCACCTCCCGTACACGCAGGTGCTGTGAGAATCGCGCTTATGCCTCGTGCCCGCCAACAGTGTCAAACCCTTTAAAGAGTTTACTAAAATTAAAAGAGTATTAGGCAATACAATATATATATATATATATATATATATATATATATACAAGAAAAAAAAACAAAAGGCGCCAACTTATCAAAGTTCAGTCAGTTTAGTGCACATCGGTGGAGCTCATCCAGCGAACCATTCGACTCCTCGGTGGTTGTCCTCCCGAAACTCCCACTTCAGACTCCCCGGTGGTCTCCCGAGCGCACGTCCTCCTTCCTCGGCGTCTCCCTCCGGACTCTCCTCACACCCCAAGCCCGCGCAACCCCACCCGAAGTTCCCAGCCTCACAAAACACAATAACATTCCCCATTGATTAACAAATGAATACAAATACCATATCAGCCATTCCAAAGCGAAACAACGGCAAGAGAAACTTTTAACAGACAAAGAAGCATTCCTACTCGTAACAAACCAAAGAAGCCCTTTTTAGTAACATACACAGGACATTGTACAAGTGGGAGAACAGAGTAATAGGATTGAGCATGCAGTTGATTACAAGGTAAAAATGAAGAGAGGGTTACAGTGCTACAGTGTGAGAGTGTGGGTTTCATTCTGTATCTGTCACTTTCTGCTACAGTGTGAGAGAGTGGGTTTCATTCTGTGTCTGTCAGTCTCTGTTACAGTGTGAGAGTGTGGGTTTCATTCTGTATCTGTCAGTCTCTGTTACAGTGTGAGAGTGTAGGTTTCATTCTGTATCTGTCGGACTCTGCTACAGTGTGAGAGTGTGGGTTTCATTCTGTATCTGTCAGTCTCTGCTACAGTGTGAGAGTGTGGGTTTTATTCTGTATCTGTCGGACTCTGCTACAGTGTGAGAGTGTGGGTTTCATTCTGTATCTGTTAGTCTGTGTTACAGTGTGAGAGTGTGGGTTTCATTCTGTATCTGTCAGTCTCTGCTACAGTGTGAGAGAGTGGGTTTCATTCGATGTCTGTCAGTCTCCGTTACAGTGTGAGAGTGTGGGTTTCATTCTGTAACTGTCGGACACTGCTACAGTGTGAGAGTGTGGGTTTCATTCTGTATCTGTCACTTTCTGCTACAGTGTGAGAGAGTGGGTTTCATTCTGTGTCTGTCAGTCTCTGTTACAGTGTGAGAGTGTGGGTTTCATTCGATGTCTGTCAGTCTCCGTTACAGTGTGAGAGTGTGGGTTTCATTCTGTAACTGTCGGACACTGCTACAGTGTGAGAGTGTGGGTTTCATTCTGTATCTGTCACTTTCTGCTACAGTGTGAGAGAGTGGGTTTCATTCTGTGTCTGTCAGTCTCTGTTACAGTGTGAGAGTGTGGGTTTCATTCTGTAACTGTCGGACACTGCTACAGTGTGAGAGTGTGGGTTTCATTCTGTATCTGTCACTTTCTGCTACAGTGTGAGAGAGTGGGTTTCATTCTGTGTCTGTCAGTCTCTGTTACAGTGTGAGAGTGTGGGTTTCATTCTGTATCTGTCAGTCTCTGTTACAGTGTGAGAGTGTAGGTTTCATTCTGTATCTGTCGGACTCTGCTACAGTGTGAGAGTGTGGGTTTCATTCTGTATCTGTTAGTCTGTGTTACAGTGTGAGAGTGTGGGTTTCATTCTGTATCTGTCAGTCTCTGCTACAGTGTGAGAGAGTGGGTTTCATTCGATGTCTGTCAGTCTCCGTTACAGTGTGAGAGTGTGGGTTTCATTCTGTAACTGTCGGACACTGCTACAGTGTGAGAGTGTGGGTTTCATTCTGTATCTGTCACTTTCTGCTACAGTGTGAGAGAGTGGGTTTCATTCTGTGTCTGTCAGTCTCTGTTACAGTGTGAGAGTGTGGGTTTCATTCTGTATCTCTCAGTCTCTGTTACAGTGTGAGAGTGTGGGTTTCAGTTTTTTTTTTGTTTACCTCAGCTTCACCGTGATCTTGGTAACTGATTTTGTCCTTCCCAACTCAGACTGGTTCAAGCCAAACACTCGGCGCAGACCAACAGGTCACAGGCTGTACCCTCTCATTTGAAAATGGTTTTCTTTCGATCATCAAAAACAAAACAACTCATTGTTTCCACCAGTAGTTGCTTTGATGAAGCCATCCCTGAGAACGGACCTCCATTCCTGCGATCACATGGCAAGAACAAAAGCATCTTCTTTGTCTATTTCCATTGCCTTTGCCTCGTTTCTGTTCACTGATTTGCAGATTATGGTTTTCCGGACAGCATATATGTTCGTCTGTCGATATGCGTGTCTGCACATCTACCTATCTATCCATCTATCTCTCTAACTATCTGGCCGTCTGCCGGTGTGCCTGTCCTCTGCCTGCCTGTTTCTCTGTCTGTCTGTCTATATAAATATATATCTTTCATCTACTTCTTCCCAGATATTGTGACTTTGATCAAGCGCACTTCACAAGAGTGCGGACAATGAGAAGCCGTTTTGAATATTTAAATACTTCTTTTCTCAGTCTTACCGGATTGATATCCACAAGGTAGATACGCTGTGACATGGGAGTGATGTCAGTTCACCATTCAATTGTCACTTCAAGGGTATTTACAAAGGCCGACTGAATTTAATGATCCAGTAGACAGCGAGTCGGCAGAGTGTAATCCCTCACTTGCTGTCCCTGTTTTACCTGTATCAATGATATATGGTTTGTTGGACATGGAGTACAACAATGAAGTGAAGGTTCACGTGAACTGGATGAGAAAATGAAGCACAGTGAGTGGAAAATCAGATCGAATGAAAATACAAGTTCTCAGCCCTAATGTGGTGTCTGGACATACAAAGTAATAATGTAAAAGAATGAATGCCGTTCTCCCTTATCAGACTGCCTATTAATGCTGTCATATTTATTCATGGAAAGTCCCTGCATGAAGTCCTCGTACTGAGCGCTCTGGGCTCAATCGGAAGAGTTGCATTTTCCGTATTACTGTTTGAGATTTCGCCAACGGATTGTGTTTATATCGTTTTGTTAATTTTGAGTCTGAGTCTGAGCTAATTCCAGACTTTACTCTGCATTTGAGTTCATCCTGATCCAAACCTCTCTCGTTACGTTCACAAGATCATATGGCTCCTGTGTCATCCAATCTCAAGATCGCTGTGTCGTTCGTCACACAACCGATATAAAATTTGACAGGGAAGTGGAGGACCTTTAAGTGGAATCTAATCAACAAACTACTAGTGGCCGCGAACGAAGCAACCTTGAATGGCTCCCCGAAAGTCTTTTGAATTTTGGAGGAAAATAAAATGCCCGTGAGAAACACAGACTACTGCAAGTCGAATACGCTGCACAGTAAATTCTGAGGTGAAGATCTAATGTGATAGCTGAAACTATATGGTCGTAATTTTGCACGTTGCGACATCCCGTCTCCACTAGCAACGAATATCCTTGTTAATACACAAACACACACACACACACACACACACACACGCTGTAGTAGATATTTAATGCATTTTTAGTTTTTTAATTGTTGGACTTGAATTATTTTTACACATTCACCAACAATAATATGCTAATCTTGCCATCAAATGCACGTTTTTGTTTAATCGCGTCCATAATCGCGAAGACTTAACGCACAGACACGCTGCTAAGATTCAGTTTTAATCGGAGAAGATATACAAATTCTGTTGCTCTGCCCCGATGCAGCTTCATGGGGAGTAAATAAATATCCCCGAGTCTAAAAATAAGTCAGTCACCTTGTCAAACTGAAATGCAATATTTACATTATTAGCAACACCTTTCAATTATAAATTTATTTTTTAATGACGACATGCTTTATGGCACAGTCTACTGGAAGACAAAGTGATGTTTTGCAATCGTCTTCCCTAAATATTATTTAGGGATATTTATAATCTATTATATTTATATTTATTTTGATATTTATTTTAATATTATAATATCATATAATTATAGCAATTATAGTCCTTTAGCAGATTTATTTAAATTAATAACGCTATTTTCTTCATCTCTGAGACTAGTGAATCCTGAAAAATCTGCAGGTGGTTGTGAATGACAGTATTATGGACACTTGGTTATGGAAATGTGTTTGGCGTATGAGTACGATTGGCATCTCAGGCTTACCGGGTCCGAATGCGCTGCTAAAGAGGAAATTAAGTGCGGAAGAGAGTTGTACCACCGACTGCGGCGAACATGACAGTAGTTGACAGGGAAGATTTCACTTTGAAGGCGATGAAAAGCTGGTCCTCTCGGATCAATTTAAACAGGGATGTCCATATTCAGAGTTCAAAGTAAATTTATTACGGAAGTTGCCACATGTCACCATATGGGTGGAAACGACTAGCCGCATTTTTGCTGGCATACTCAAATAAACCCAGTAACCATAACCGAATCAATGAATGTCCGCACCAACAACGCTAAGCGAACGAGTGCAAAATACAACAAAATGTGCAAATACAAACATAGTAAATAATAAGAATAATATAGGTCCTCATTGAGAGCATTGCAATTCTGATAAGAAGAGTACGCTACTAAACGTAAGTGAGAGCACGTCCTAGAAAAGTCAAAAGTTTCAAAGTTGACAAATCCAAAAGAAGAGAACTCGGGGACGCGGATCTCAGTCTAATTTCACAAACAGGCGAGTTTTAACAGTCTCCGAATAACCAGCCTTACACGTGTTATATGTTCCTCACACTGGTTAGAAAAGATCAAACTGTCATCGAGATACCCTCACTATATAACATTGTCATGGCACCGATGGGGCAGTAGTGTGGTTGCCATCTATTTACTAAACACCTCAAGGATGTCGGAACACTCGGGGGTGGGGACATATTTGACATCATCAGACGTCACAGACTTAGTAAATTAATGGAAAGTATTCTTAGATAGACAGGGTTTGATTAGGAACAGTCAACATAGATTTGTGCGTGGAAGGTCATGTTTGACAAATCTTATTGAATTTTTGCCACATTTCTTCATAGGCTTTCTACATATTGTGTCAAGAATCCTTCCTGAACACACCTAACGTGGAAGCATCGGAAAGGGTACAGATGAGATTTACCAGAATGCTGCCTGGTTTAAAGAGTATGGATTATGATCAGAGATTAAGGGAGCTAGGGCTTTACGCTTTGATGAGAAGGAGGATGAGAGTAGACACGATAGAGCTGTACAAGATATTACGAGGAATAGACAGAGTGAAGAGCCAGCGCCTCTTCCCCAAGGCACCACTGCACAGTACAAGAGGACATGGTTTTAAGGTAATGGGAGGGAAGTTGGTGGAAGTCAGAGAGTGGTTGGTGCGTGGAATGCACTGCCTGAGTCAGTGGTGGAGGCAGATACACTAGTGAAGTTTAAGAGACTACTAGACAGGTATATGGAGGAATTTAAGGTGGTGAGCTATATGGGAGGCAGGGTTTGAGGGTCGGCCCAAAATTGTGGGCCGAAGGGCCTGTAATGTCCTGCACTATTCTATGTTCTATCTTCTAACAAACTCCACTCCATCTAAACCCCTAGCTCTAAGGAGATGCCAATCTATATTTGGGACATTAGGATCTCCCATCACAATAACTCTATTCTTCTTAGACCTTTCCAGGATCGGTTTCCCTATCTGCTCCTCGATGACCCTGTTACTATTTGGCCGCCTATAAAAAACACCCAGTAAAGTTATTGACCCGGTTCAGTTTCTACAGAATGGAGTAACTAGCGGCGTAACGGGGAATGACAAGCTTCATGAAGATTTTGTACATTTCTTGCACACGCAATCTGGACTGAGTCTGTCACTTTTACGTTTATACAGCCTGACGGTGTTGGGACGTTACGTTGACAGATATTACTGATACCCGTCTCAGAGTCGGCGTATAATTAATGAACACATCCGTAGACTTCAAATAGAACACAACCCAGAGGTGTTGCTGTTTATATTGGATGGTTTTGATGAATTCAATGACAACATTGATTTCGCTGACAGCCGGAGAGGCAGAGAACCCCAATACACATGCACAGATAATGAATTCCGTTGCAAGATGTCTTACATTGTGTACAGTTTAATTCAGGGCATGCTGCTCCCAGCCGTGTTCAGTGCTGGTGACCACCTGTCCCACTGAGTTATTGACGACGCTGAACCTAAGTGAAATAAACTGGGAGATTCAGGATTGAAACTGGTGTCTGCGTCTCTGAGGAACCCGGAGTGTAAAATACAGACACTAGTGTTAAGTACCTGACTTTGGGAGATCGCGTACAGAGTCACTGGGTGTTTGACACTGAACATTAATGTGATCAGTAATTGTGTTACTGATAAACACTGGGAATTTGTACCGTCTCCTCTCTCTCTGTGTCCTTAACCCTCACTCTCCCTCATCTCCAGGCTGCCCAGTATCTGCTTCACAAATTCTGATGCCGAAGATCTCGTCTCTGCTCTTAGTACAAACCCATCACTGACGGTGCTGGATCTGGTATCAAGTTGACTGACAGGCTGATCTGTCCCCGCGCTCCACAGCCTCATACAGACCCTCCCGATCGGATGAGTGTTTGTGTTACCAATGTGATAAAATTTCAGCCGATCCGTAGGTTTTCTGGCAATATTTGTCAATGAGTGTTATTGAAACATTAACCTACTGTCCTGTTACTGACACTGTTGTGTAATCTGTTTATTTCATCTATATCCTTCCATCTGTTTTAGTCTGCAGTACAATCAGTTCAGTCAAAAATGGAAGAAGGAACTGAGATCTCTGCAGGAACCCGGACCCGAACTGAGAGTGAGATTGTGAACATCCGAATGTGTGAACCGTGGTTTGGGATTGGGACATTTTGGCCGCTTCCCCGCCGCCCCCTTTAAAGCCATCCTCCCCTTTAACGGCCGCGCTCAGGGCTTCATTCCCAACTGTTCCATCGGACCCCAGCTCCAGCCGAACGCTGTGACATTGATGCAGCCCCGCAGAGAGGCTCATTCCTCATCCTCGCATCACTCACCGGGTCAGACACACAGTGAAGCTCATTCGACCTCGTCTCCTCAGACATTGAGTGAAACTCCCTGCACGTTCTATTAAGCATTCCGGGGATCACAAACACAATGGAACTCGGTCCGCATCATCCTATCAAACCCGGCCGACCCACAGAGTGAAGCTCCCTCCGCACCATCCCATCCCACACTCCTTGTGTCCGAAACAGAGAGTAGCTCCATCCGCACCATCGCATCCCAAACTCCTTGTGTCCGAAACAGAGAGTAGCTCCATCCGCACCATCGCATCCCAAACTCCTTGTGTCCGAAACAGAGAGTAGCTCCATCTGCATCATCCATCACACATTCCTCGGGTTCCGACGTAGAGTGAAATTCCGTATACACCGTCCAATCACTCACCCCGGGGTCAAACACTAAGTGACGCTTTTTCCGCATCCTAGCTTCAAACAATCCCGGGGTCAGACAGAGGGTGAAGCTCCCTCCACACCGTCCCATCACACACTCCAGGGCTCAGACACAGAGTGAAGCTCACTCCCCACCGTCTCATCGCACACTCCAGGGGTCAGACACAGAGTGAAGCTCCCTCCACACCGTCCAATCACACTTCCGGGGTCAGACAGAGAGTGAAGCTCCCTCCACACCGTCCCATCACACGCTCGATATGTCAAAAACAGTGAATCTACTTCTACAGCGTCGCCATGGATGAAATGATTAACCAATGGATGAACATGACTTTCTATCGACATCCCCGCAATCGGAGCAGAGTAGATGTCGACAGGAAGCGTCCAACACCTGTTTCAATGTTGGAGACTTCCTTCCAGTAACGGAGTGGTTGCTTGTGGTAAAAGGGTGTCAGGTGGTTAGCACAGAAATATCAAAATTACACAACAAAAGTCCAACAAATTCAAGACGTTAAAAGTAGAAAATGCCGAGGAAAGCACAGAAGCTATCCAACACATTACAGAATCCTGCAACAGTTTAATTCAGTCTGATTTCTTACACAGGCAGAAAGCAGTGGTAAGAGTCATTCACCAAAACCGTGCTTTACAATACAAACGCCTGATACTGAAAGTACCATACATTAGTATAAATACCGTGATAATGAACTTGCGACTGTACTGGAGTGAATGCAGAGGAGATTCGACATTTATTTACCTCGGGTGGAAATTTAATCGAAATCGTCAGGTGAGATGACAATCTTTCCCTGGAGCAGAGTGGGCATCTGGGTTTTCCATGGGAATTTGTACAATTATAATCAGAATGCATGATTTCTGCGGTGTTAAATATTTCTCCACAACAGGGTTTTCTAACGCGAAGGACAAGTGTAAGGTTTACTGTAATTTCATGCGGACTGTTGACTTTCTTTATCGTTTTATTCTTGTGCAAAAGTAACGAATGGCTTACATATCTGCCGATTTGGTCTTAAATGTCCTCAGATCCTGAACAGCCCTATCATTGTCTAAAGTGGTGTGGCTGTAACGGGAGCGGGAGCATGGTGAAGAAAATGCTGGAATGAGTTGAGTAATTGTTAGGAGGTGGAGGTCGCGGGCTGCGGATGCCGAAGAGTCTGTTCCCGTGCTGTGTCTATCTCGGGCTATAAAACAGTTTATTTCTCACCTCTGCCTCGTTCTCCGGTGACCGTCAGTTCCATAGTAACAAGATAAAAACACGGCGACGGCCTCTGTGAAGATCTTAGATATTCTGTTCATTAATTAGTTGAATAATTGACGTGAAGGGATATTTCGCTGCGCTGATGAACTGCTGTCTGAACTTGGACTGAGTTACCCCATAAATAAACGTGTTTGTGCAGGAACTTAATATCAGCAACATGCCTCCCGATTGTTGAAGTATAGATTCCGATTCATTGTAATTATTCTGATCCAGTCCGGCGATGATGTAATAAAGGAATTCGGCAACATACACCGACCACAGGATGATGAAGCTTCCGGAGATGGAGAGAAGTAAGATCACAGACCTCCTCCTGCTCTCCATCTCCGGGTCGCTGCGGTTCTCCGCCTTGTTCTGACCTCTCAGCCCCTTACGGACGCGACTGGTCACTAAAATGTGTCCGACTGTCAGAGCGTTGAGCAGTAGCATTAACACGAATGGGAGTAATGGCGTTAGAACGGTAGAAAACCAGTCATATCCCACCCACCCGGGATCCGTATAGTAGCCTGGCTTCGTAATACAGTCCCACGGTATATTGTCAATCACGTTCACAGGATGAAATGTAAAGAAGATGGGCACATTTTTAACACACATCAGAACGCCGGTTGTTGTCAGAACCACAGACGCAGTTTTCCCGGTGCAATACTTCGCTTTCCGCTTCTGACAACAGATGGCGACAAACCGATCAAATGTAAACATGACGGTGAACCAGACAGAACAGTCAGTGGCTGCCTCTGCCAGTGCAGAGATCACACTGCACACGGGGGTGATGTCCAGGAAAGTCCCAGGGAAGTAATAATAACTGATCCGCCACAATATGACCTGAAAGATGATGGTTAGTAGATCCGCCGTTGCCATGGCCACCAGGTAGCGAGTGGTGCAGGTGGAGAGGCCGCACTTTCCCCGGGACAGGATCGCAATCGCCACTAAATTCACTGGGGGAACAGCAAACAGAATGAGTGAATTACTGTCTCACCGATCAGTGGGTCTCAGGGCAGAGACAAGCTGGAAATTGAGAACAATCAAACTGTGCAGACAACTCATTTCTAGGGGTTTAAAAGGAGTAATGCGGGAATCTCAGATCCCTCTCACGAATGCATGCGGGGTGAACGGAGAAGGTACTCGATACTGGAAAAGGAACAGGGTTTGGGAAGGAGGCGTTATCAACGGATCGCCGAGAGCGCTTGAGAGAAATTAATATAAATCTCCCCCCGTCAGGTTTTGGACTGATGTGTAAAACCTGGGTACCTCGGCAACTTTCTCAGCGATGCTGATTACCGCGTTCCTGTCACCTATGTCCTGGCACTCTCACTGTGCAGCGAAGTCCCGCTCCCTCCACCTCTGTCCATCTACAAAGTTCAAAGCAAATTTATTTCCACCGTTCCAATGCCTGCGTCTCCTTCTTGACTCCCCGTTTATCACCCGGAGACACCCCCGCCCCCCCCCCACCTCCGCTTGGATGGCTTCTTTTAAATTCCGCAACTCCCCTTGTACGGGGTTCCTTCACACGGTCTCAACGATTCCGACCAGAAAGTTTCAATTTTCGTTTTTGAGGTATATGCTTGACCCGCTGACCTTTAAAGTATTGAGCACGCTAGTGCTTATATCATCAAAGACAGTGTCGGTACTCCAAAAGGTCTGCCTCGTTTGGGGTCGCTCCGAATTACTACAGCATTATTCTAAATGTTCCGAAGCATGTTGTACAAGAGCGGAGTATCGCGTGCACCTTACCCCATCTGACCCCTAACGGACACCGCTGGGCTTGCTCTTAACTCCTGTTTCACTTCACGGATAACAGGGCGTGGTAATAAACCCTGGTACAAAACACGCACACAGGCCCTTACTTGACTTATATTCGGAGTCTGACTTACAAATGCAATCGACCACTCTCCCCTGAATCTCAAAGTCCATTCACTTCCCGCGTTCCCTTCAAATTTGCAGGTATTTCTTTAATCAGAGCACAATACCTTGAATTTTGAATTTAAAGCACGTTGCTCTAATGAAACGGTATAAAACCAAATAGCCGTAAAGGTCGCGATCGCGCTGGATTATCGGGGTTTACTTGACAGCGGCTTTGCATTGATAAATCACAACTGCCTGCTGTGAATCTACAAAATGAATCCGTCTTCCCGATCTTCCTCTCTACGGCCGCTTCAGCTGCCGGTTTACTTCCAGCAGAAGGCATGAATTAAAAAGGAAGGGAACTTCTGAACGAACGCAGAGATTGGTCGCAATGTGAACACCGCACTCTCTGACACTCCGACATCACAGCGCTGTCGGTCACTGAACGAGTCCACGGACCGCGCACACAAAACTTAAAATGTTAATTTGCTTGTGTTCTTACCAGGAACACCGATCACGGCAATGACCAAGTACCATATCTTCCTCATACGGTAAAAGTTTTCACGCATGCTGTCTGAGATTCACCCTGTCTTCTAGCTGTCCGCGATCTCGCTGGAGAAACTCTGAGCTGACGAATCTCCACGCTCATTCATTAATACTCGCTCCATCACACGGACTATTTAATATCACACAAGGATAACGTGTTTTCCAAAAGCTGGGGTTAAAGTAAACATGATGTCATGCAAGTAAACTCCCAATTGTGATGAAATATGAATAGCTTGACACGAAATTACAAAATCTCAAAGATGAAGAAATGACGATTGCAGAAGTCAGTGAATGTTGTTGTGAAACACTCTCAGGCTCATCTCTCGGTTTCATGATTGTTATTGTTGATCTTGTCCATTCCGAGGATCCAGGACTTTGTCACCATAGACCAATGTTGTACTGTCAATGGGCTGTTCTGTTTCACTCTGGGAATTGTCTCCGTTATAGATCTTGCAATAGAAATATAAAATAAAGAATAAGATGTTTGTACGTTCCTGTAACATAGTGAAGAACCTTAAACTAATATCATATTCAAGAGATATTGAATGCACGTAAACGTTTAATCATATTTACTGCAACACGCACAAAATGCTGGAGGAACTCAACAGGTTTGGCAGCATCTTTGGAAATGATTAATCTGTCGACATTTTTGGCCAAGACCTTGCTTCAAATTAATTAACAGTTTGTCGCACCTCACCTCCATCAACAGAAGCGAGATTTCCCAGTGGCAAACCATTTTCTTTCCGATCCCCGTTCACGGTCCGACGTGTCGACCCGTCTCTTCCTCTCGTGCCACAATGAGGCTACTCTCAGGCCGGATGTGCTGCCCCTCAAATTCCGTCCAGGTAGCCTGCAATCTCATGGCAAGAACATCGATTTCCGTTGAGTTTCGGTATTTTCCCCTCCTTCCTTTCCCCACTTCGGCCTCTTATCTCTCCGCCTGATCTGCCTATCGCCTTCCCATGACGCCCCTCTTCCTTCCCTTTTCCTTGGATCCATTCTCCTCTCCTATCAGCTTCCTTCTTCTGCAACCCTTTGCCTTGTTCACCTGTCATCACCCAGACTGTCATTTCGCCAACCTGGCAACACCCATTCCCTTCTAGCTTGTCCTTCCCTCTCCCCAAGAGGTTCTTATTCTGCCATCTTCCTCCTTCCTTTCTACCAACATTTAACTGTCATTCACTCTTTGGGACACTCTACTGTTTTCGAGGATGGTTCTGAAGAAAAACAATTTCAGGGTGTATATTGTTTATATTCCTCCGACATTAAGTACACTCTGTTTTTGAAAACTTTGAAACTTTTGAATTTTCTGGGATGTGCTCTCACTTAAATTTAGTAGCTTACTCTTCTTATCAAAATTACAATGCTCTCAAGGAGGGCCTATATTATTCTTATTATTTACTATGTTTGTATTTGCACATTTTGTTGTATTTTGCACTCGTTCGCTTAGCGTTGTTGGTGCGGATATTCATTGATTCGTTTATGGTTACTGGGTTTATTTGAGTATGCCCGCAAAAATGAGGCCAGTCGTTTCCACCTATATGGTAACATGTGGCTACTTTCGTAATAAATTTACTTTGAACTCTGAATATGGTCATCCCTGTTTAAACTGATCCGAGAGGACCAGCTTTTCGTCGCCTTCAAAGTGAAATCCTCCCTGTCAACTACTGTCATGTTCGCCGCAGTCGGAGGTACAACTCTCTTCCTCACTTAATTTCCTCTTTAGCAGTGCATTCGAACCCGGTAAGCCTGAGATGCCAATCGTACTCATACGTCAAACACATTTCCATAACCAAGTGTCCATAATACTGTCATTCACAACCACCTGCAGATTTTACGGGATTCACTAGTCTCAGAGATGAAGAAATTAGCGTTAGTAATTTAAATAAATCCGCTAAAGGACTATAAATACTATAATTATATGATATTGTAATATTATAATAAATAATAAAACAAAAATATAAATATGTTATAAATATAACAGATTATAAATGTCCCTAAATAATATTTAGGGAAGGCGATTGCAAAACATCTCTTTGTCTTCCAATAGACTGTACCATAAAGCACGTCGTCATTAAAAAATAAATTTATAATTGAAACGTGGTGCTAATAATGTAAGTATTGCATTTCACTTTGACAAGGAGACTGACGTATTTTTAGACCCGGGGATATTTATTTACACCCCATGAATCTGCATCGGTGGAGAGAGCAACAAAATTTTTATATCTTATCCGTTTAAAAGTGAATCTTAGCGTGTCTTTGCGTTAAGTCTTCGTAATTATGGATTCGATTAAACAAAAACGTGCTTCTGATGGCAAGATTAGCATATGGTTGGTGAATGTCTAAAAATAATTCGAGTCCAACAATTAAAAAAACTAAAAATGCATTAAATATCTACTACTCTGTGTGTGTGCGTGTGTGTGTGTGTGTGTGTGTGTGTGCGTGCGTGCGTGCGTGCGTGCGTGCGTGCGTGCGTGTGTGTGTGTGTGTGTGTGTTTGTGCATTAACAAGAATAATCATTGCTCGTGGAGACGGGATGTCGCAACGTGCAAAATTACGACCATATAGTTTCAGCTATCACATTAGATCTTGAGCTCAGAATTTTACTGTGCCACGTATTCGAATTGCAGTAGTCTGTGTTTCTCACGGGCATTTTATTTTCCTCCAAAATTCAAAAGACTTTCCGGGAGCCATTCAAGGTTGCTTCGTTCGCGGACACTAGTAGTTTGTTGATTAGGTTCCACTTAAAAGTCCTCCACTTCCTGGTCAAATTTAATATCGGATGTGGGACGAACGACACAGCGATCTTGAGATTGGATGACACAGGAGCCGTATGATCTTGTGAACGTAACGAGAGAGGTTTGGATCAGGATGAACTCAAATGCAGAGTAAAGTCTGGAATTAGCTCAGACTCAGACTCAAAATCAAGAAAACGATACAAACACAATCCATTGGCGAAATCTCAAACAGCAATACGAAAAATGCAACTCTTGCGATTGAGCCCTGAGCGCTCAGTACGAGGACTTCATGCAGGGACTTTCCATGAATAAACATGACAGCAATAATAGGCAGTCTGGTAAGGGAGAACGGCATTCATTCTTTTACATTGTTACTTTGCATGTCCAGACACCACATTAGGGCTGAGAACATGTATTTTCATTCGATCTGATTGTCCACTCATTGTGCTTCATTTTCTCATCCAGTTCACGTGAACCTTCACTTCATTGTTGTACTCCATGTCCAACAAACCATATATCATCAATACAGTTAAAACTGGGACAGCAAGTGAGGGATAACACTCTGCCGACTCACTGTCTACTGGATCATGAAATTCAGTCGGCCTTTGTAAATGCCCTTGAAGTGACAATTGAATGATGAACTGACATCACTCCCATGTCACAGCGTATCTACCTTGTGGATATCAATCCGGTAAGACTGAGAAAATAAGTATTTAAATATTCAAAACGGCTTCTCAATGTCCGCACTCTTGTGAAATGCGCTCGATCAAAGTCACAATATCTGGGAAGAAGTAGATGAACGATATATAATTACACAGACAAAGAGACAGAGAAACAGGCAGGCAGAGGACAGGCACACCGGCAGACGGCCAGATAGTTAGAGAGATAGATGGATAGATAGGCAGATGTGCAGACACGCATATCGACAGACGAACATATATGTTGTCCAGAAAACTATAATCTACAAATCAGTGAACAGAACCGAGGCAAAGGCAATGGAAATAGACAAAGAAGATGCTTTTGTTCTTGCCATGTGATCGCAGGAGTGGAGGTCCGTTCTCAGGGACTGCTTCATCAAAGCAACTACAGGTGGACACAATGAGTTGCTTTGTTTTTGATGATCGAAAGCAAACCATTTTCAGATGAGAAGGAACAGCCTGTGACCTGGTGGTCTGCGCCGAGTTTGTGGCTTGAACCAGTCTGAGTTGGGAAGGACAAAATCAGTTACCAAGATCACATGTCCGGGGATAGGGCCATAAAGCTTGTGTCAACGAAAGTGAATGTTAATAGATTAATGTGATAAGGGAAAGAGAGGAATAGATGTTTTCAGGCGTACACGCAGCGACAACTCGGTGGAGACCAGCCATCGTGGAAGTGAATGACCCAAAGCTGGGATCTTGACCGTTATATCAGGATGTCGAGGAACGCCCGGCCAGCGTGGATTACTCTCTCCCAGTATTACCTTTCCCATGCGTTGACTCTTTGTGGTGGGTACAAACTTACTGGGCGCACACGCAGGTATTTACTCTTCTTTTATAACACAGTCGCTTGGCACAATGTGCATGTCATCCTCGAGGAACTCTCGCGATTTTTGGATGTGATTCACTTGTCATTACACCACGTCAACCAGGGTCTCGGCCCGAAACGTCGACAGCGCTTCTCACTATAGATTATGCCTGGCCTGCTGTGTTCCTCCTGCATTTTGTGCGTGTGGTTGTTTGAATTTCCAGCATCTGCAGATTTCCTCGTGTTTGCACGTCAACCAATGCCTCCACATTATCCACTTCCATAGATCGGCCTGGTTTGGGCCTCAGGCATTTGACAGTGTAGGCCACATTAGAGAAAAATTTTTAGAACACCTCCAAAGTAGCCGAGTCTGTAGAAAGTGAATCCCCGTTAACTCTAAACCACGGGATTGAGTCAAGGGTGCAAGTGTGCCAATTTTCAACATGGAGATGACAGGGCGGTGAAAGATCAATTAGACCATGGAACATTATGCGAAATACTGGCCGTTAATTAGGATTATATGGTACCGGGGCAGGAAGGGATCCTGGGCATCATCGGAGTAACAACGAAAGATAATTCAGCCGGCATAAGAAAAAAAAAACAGCAGTGTGTTCTCTATCGTTGTGAGGTGTCTAGTCGGAAGATGAGATGCCGTTCTCCTCATTTATGTTATGCCTACGATGGCAGTGGAGAAGGCCCCAGACAGAGGAAAGAAGTCCGAAATCAGTGGATTAAGCATTAAATTGTGATGAGCTCAGGATCAACCATGCTCGCAGTCCGAGCAAATCCACGTTGTGTTTTATTTTCCAATGTAGTGGAGACATCATTGTGAACCCTGAAAGTGCAGTAGGCTCGGTCGGCAGGGCACAGCCCTAACAAGCTAATTAAGGTCTGGGACCTTGGTCAAAGTTATCTCAGAGCTCAAATCTCTTGAGGTGTCCAAACTTTTGAATGGTGCTCCTTTCCTATTTTTCACTGTAAAATTGTACAAAACAAAAATAATATACTAAACCTGCTTAAAATGAAGTAAAAAAGTTTCATCTTTAACTTTATGACTTCTGGAGATCATTTCAACTTCTCTTCACTTAAATATTCACAGTAACATAAATTTTGACCAGTGGTGCCCCAAACTTTTGCAAGCCACTGTATGTCGCTAATAATTTTTTAGCTTATGTATGAAACACCTCCTGGTCCTCCGCTTCAAGGAGAGAATGACAGATTCTCGGCTGATATCGGAAACGTTCCATGTTCGGCAATTTCCTGGTGAAACACTTGTGCAGCGGCTCCACAGCAATCACGTCCATCACTCACGGGGAGCAGAAAATCAGACTACTATTACATATTATTGCATCATGACTTTTCCCGTCCGTGACGGCATCTGTTCAGAACGTATTGGATGCCCCATTGTAAATCTGCTTCCATACCTTTATTGATGTTTGGACTTCCATTGTTTTCTTCGTGTCCACATCAGCACTCCCGAGAACCCCATCACTCTTTGTGAATATCCCAGCCATACTCACCCATGGAAGGTAACCTCGTACCTCAATATTGACCCCTGTCTGCCCTTCGCTGACTAGCTGACAAAATGACTAATTTAATCCAACGACCGACAACCCATTGAGTGACGGGCTCTTCTCATGAGCCATTCTGTTCAGACCATTCAATATATAAGTAAATCGAGGTGGCATATTAGGAACATAACAACAATGTTGTGTTTACAATAGAAGTGTCAAATAGGCAAATGCCATTGTCTACAACACTATCAACAACGCTAGCAATTTAGCGCATCTTCTAAACAATTGTTATTACGAATGTAATGAATGCAGATGCTATGTCGGTTTAAACATATACCCCAATTCGAGGGTCATGTGTACGGCGGTTGAATTACTTTGCTTCATACCGGTGCGAGCATTGGTGGCCGCTGGTTTACTACACGAAAGACTGCATGTATATCAATTGTATTCACATATAAAACGCTGGTGGATCTCCGCAGGTCAGGCAGCATCTATGGAAATGAACAAACAGACGACGTTTCGGTCCAAGACGTCGTTTCAGGGGTTATAAAGGAAGGAGGAAGATGGCAGAATAACAACTGCTTGGGGAGAGGGAAGGACAAGCTAGAAGGGAATGGGTGTTGCCAGGTTGGCGAAATAACAGTCTGGGTGATGACAGGTGAGCAAGGCAAAGGGCTGCAGAAGAAGGAAGCTGATAGGAGGGAGAGTGGATCCAAGGAAAAGGGAAGGAAGAGGGGGGTCATGGGAAGGCAATAGGCAGATCAGGCGGAGCGATAAGAGGCCGAAGTGGGGAAAGGAAGGAGGGGAAAATACCGGAACTCAATGGAAACCGATGTTCTTGCCATGAGATTGCAGGCTACCTGGACGGAATTTGAGGTGTAGCACATCCAGCCTGAGAGGAGCCTCATTGTGGCACGAGAGGAAACCACGCGTCGACATATCGGACCGTGAACGGGGATCGGAAAGAAAATGGTTTGCCACTGGGAAATCTCGCTTCTGTTGAAGGAGGTGAGGAGCGACGAACTGTTAATTAATTTGAAGAAAGGTCTTGGCCAGAAAGGCCGACAGATTAATCATTTCCAAAGATGCTGCCTAACCTGTTGAGTTCCTTCAGCATTTTGTGCGTGTTGCAGTAAATTTGATTAAACGTTTACGTGCATTCAATATCTCCGTGAGCATGAATATGTATTCGTTTCAGTCTCTTTACTATGTTACAGGACCGTACACATATCTTATTCTTTATTTTATATTTCTATTGCAAGGCCTATAGACGAGACAATTCCCAGAGTGAAATAGAACAGCCCATTGACAGTATAGCATTGGTCTATGGTGACAAAGTCCATGGATCCTCGGAAAGGACAAGATCAACAATAACAATCATGAAACCGAGAGATGAGCCTGAGAGTATTTCACAACAACATTCACTGACTTCTCCAATCGACATTTCTTCATCTTTGAGATTTTGTAATTTCGTGTCAAGCTATTCATATTTCATCACCATTGGGAGTTTACTTGAATGACATCATGATTATTTTAACCCCAGCTTTTGGAAAACACGTCATCCTTGTATGATATTAAATAGTTCGTGTGATGGAGCGAGTATAAATGAATGAGCGTGGAGATTCGTCAGCTCAGAGTTTCTTCAGCGAGATCGCGGGCAGGGTGAATCTCAGACAGCATGCGTGAAACCTTTTACCGTGTGAGGAAGATATGGTACTTGGTCATTGCCGTGATCGGTGTTCCTGGTAAGAACACAAGCAAGTTAACATTTTAAGTTTTGTGTGCGCGGTCCGTGGACTCGTTCAGTGACCGACAGCGCTGTGAAGTCGGAGTGTCAGAGAGTGCGGTGTTCACATTGCGACCAATCTCTGCGTTCGTTCAGAAGTTCCCTTCCTTTTTAATTCATGGCTTCTGCTGGAAGTAAACCGGCAGCTGAAGCGGCCGTAGAGAGGAGGATCGGGTAGATGGATTCATTTTGTAGATTCACAGCAGGCAGTTGTGATTTATCAATGCAAAGCCGCTGTCAAATAAACCCCGATAATCCAGCGCGCTGGCCACCTTTACGGCTATTTGGTTTTATACCGTTTCATTAGAGCAACGTGCTTTAAATTCAAAATTCAAGGTATTGTGCTCTGATTAAAGAAATACCTGCAAATTTGAATGGAGCGCGGGAAGCGAATGGACTTTGAGATTCAGGGGAGTGTGGTCCATTGCATTTGTAAGTCAGACTCCGAATATAAGTCAAGTAAGGGCCCGTGTGCGTGTTTTGTACCAGGGTTTATTACCACGCCCTGTTATCCGTGAAGTGAAGCAGGAGTTAAGAGCAAGCCCAGCGGTGTCCGTTAGGGGTCAGATGGGGTAAGGTGCACGCGATACTCCTTTCTTGTACAATATGCTTCGGAACATTTAGAATAATGCTGAAGTAATTCGGAGCGACCCCAAACGAGGCAGACCTTTTGGAGTACCGACACTGTCTTTGATGATATAAGCACCAGCGTGCTAAATACTTTAAAGTTCAGCGGGTCAAGCATAAACCTCAAAAACGAAAATTGAAACTTTCAGATCGGATTCGTTGAGAGCGTGTGAAGGAACTCCGGCCAATGGTAGTTGCGGAATTTAAAAGAAGCCATCCAAGCGGAGGTGGCGGGGGGAGGGTGTGTGCGGGTGATAAACGGGGAGTCAAGAAGGAGACGCAGGCATTGGAACGGTGGAAATGAATTTGCTTTGAACTTTGTAGATGGACAGAGGTGGAGGGAGCGGGACTTCGCTGCACAGTGAGAGTGCCAGGACATAGGTGACAGGAACGCGGTAATCAGCATCGCTGAGAAAGTTGCCGAGGTACCCAGGTTTTACACATCAGTCCAAAACCTGGCGGGGGGAGATTTATATTGATTTCTCTCAAGCGCTCTCGGCGATCCGTCGATAACGCCTCCTTCCCAAACCCTGTTCCTTTTCCAGTATCGAGTACCTTCTCCGTTCACCCCGCATGCATTCGTGAGAGGGATCTGAGATTCCCGCATTACTCCTTTTAAACCCCCAGAAATGAGTTGTCTGCACAGTTTGATTATTCTCAATTTCCAGCTTGTCTCTGCCCTGAGACCCACTGATCGGTGAGACAGTAATTCACTCCTTCTGTTTGCTGTTCCCCCAGTGAATTTTGTGGCGGTTGCGATCCTATCCCGGGGAAAGTGCGGCCTCTCCACCTGCACTACTCGCTATCTGGTGGCCATGGCAACGGCGGATCTGCTAACCATCATCTTTCAGGTCATATTGTGGCGCGTCAGTTATTATTACTTCCCCGGGACTTTCCTGGACATCACCCCCGTGTGCAGTATGATCACTGTTCTGGCAGAGGCAGCCACTGACTGTTCTGTCTGGTTCACCGTCATGTTTACATTTGATCGGTTTGTCGCCATCTGTTGTCAGAAGCGGAAAGAGAAGTATTGCACCGGGAAAACTGCGGCTGTGGTTCTGACAACAACCGGCGTTCTGTTCTGTTTTAAAAATGTGCCCGTCTTCTTCATATATCAGTCTGTGAAAGTGATTGAGAATATACCCTGGGACTGTATTGCGAAGCCAGGCTACTATACGGATCCCGGGTGGGTGGTATATGACTGGTTTACCATAGTTCTAATGCCATTACTCCCGTTCATGTTAATACTACTGCTCAACGCTCTGACAGTCAGACACATTTTAGTGACCAGTCGCGTTCGTAAGGGTTTGAGGGGTCAGAACAAGGCGGCGAACCGCAGTGACCCTGAGATGGAGAGCAGGAAGAGGTCTGTGATCTTACTTCTCACCATCTCCGGAAGCTTCATCATCCTGTGGTCCGTAAAAGTTGCCGAATTCCTTTATTACAGCATCGCCGGATTGGATCCTAATAAGTACAACGATTCGGAATACATACTTCAACATTCAGGACACATGCTGATGATATTAAGTTGCTGCACAAACACGGTTATTTATGGGGTAACTCAGTCCAAGTTCAGAGAGCAGTTCATCAGAGCAGCGAAATATCCCTTCACGTCAATTATTCAACTGATTAATGAACAGAATATCTAAGATCTTCACAGAGGCCGTCGCAGTGTTTTCATCTTTTTACTATGGAACTGACGGTCACTGGAGAACGAGGCAGAGGTGAGAAATAAACTGTTTTATAGCCCGAGATAGACACAGCACGGGAACAGACTCTTCGGCATCCGCAGCCCGCGAACTCCACCTCCTAACAATTACTCAACTCATTCCAGCATTTTCTTCACCACACTCCCGCTCCCGTTACAGCCACACCCCTTTAGACAATGATAGGGTTGTTCAGGATCTGAGGACATTTAAGACCAAATCGACAGATATGTAAGCCATTCGTTACTTTTGCACAAGAATAAAACGATTAAGAATGTCAACCGTCCGCACGAACTTACAGTAAACCTTACACTTGTCTTTCGCGTTAGAAAAACCTGTTGGGGAGAAATGTTTAACACCGCAGAAATCATTCATTCTAATTATAATTGTGCAAATTCCAATGGAAAACCCAGATGCCCACTCTCCTCCAGGGAAAGATTGTCATCTCACCTGACGATTTCGATTAAATTTCCACGCGAGTAAACTGCAAGTCGAATCTCCTCTGCATTCACTCCAGTACAGTCGCAAGTTTATTATCACTTTTCTCAGCTAAAACTGGTAAAGCCTGAGGTATGGACATGGGAAAGCGCACTCATTTCTCAATTGCTAGCAACTTTCGGACTATTCTCGTGGTGATTAACATTGTGGCTTTAGAGAGATTTACATAGATTTTGCCGGGTAATAATTCAATGTCATTGTGTGGTGACTTAGGGATAATACCAGTTATAGATATTAGTATTGGGACAATGTTTACCCTGTTCGTGTACTATGGACTTTCTATTTCCTCTTTCAAGTCAACATATTTCGAGTATCTTCGCTTTTCGATTTTCTGTAAGTGATGTGTAATCTGGAATGGTCGTATCTATTAAGTATGTTGTTCTTGCTTCTTTATCCTGTAATATTATGACCGGAAGGACAACATGTATTGCAATGCTCATGGACCGGAATCTTTCATTTCCCTCTTTCACGCCAGCATAGTTCAGATGACTTTCCCTTACTGATTTCTGTGGTGTTCTCCGTGTTTTGGATAGTCATGCCTCTTTATAGGTTGATTTTACTGGTTTACCCTGCAATATTATATCCGGACGGGTATCGAATACTGCCCTATCTGCAATGAACGAGCAGTCGTAATATAGTTGTAGGACTCGGCCTCTGAAACTGTATTTATACTAATGTATGGTACCTTCATTATCAGGCGTTTGTATTGTAAAGCACGGTTTTGGCGAATAACTCTCACCGCTGCTTTCTGCCTGTGTAAGAAATCAGACTGAATTAAACTGTTGTAGGACTCTGTAATGTGTTGGATAGCTTCTGTGTTTTCCTCGGCATTTTCTGCTATCATCGTCTTGAATTTGTTGGGCATTTATTGTGTAATTTTGATATTTTTGTGCTAACCACCTGACAACTTTTTACCACAAGCAACCACTCCGCGTCTGGAAGGTGGTCTCCAACACTGAAACAGACGTTGGACGCTTCCTGTCGACATCTACTCTGCTCCGATTTAGGTGATGTCGATAGAAGATCATGTTCATCCATTGGTTAGTCATTTCATCCATGCCGACGCTGTGGAAGTAGCTTCACTGTTTCAGAGATGTGGAGTGTGTGATGGGACAGTGTGGAGTGAGATGAACTCTGTGTCTGACATGGGTGTGTGTGGTGGGACTGTGGGGAGGGAGCCTCAATCTGTGGCTGACACCGGAAGTGTGTGATGCGAGGATGCGGAAAGAGCGTCACTTCGTGTTTGACCCCGGGTTTGTGTGATAAGACGGTGTATACGGAATTTCACTCTGCGTCTGAACCCGAGGAATGTGTGATGGATGATGCGGATGGAGCTGCTCTCTGTTTCGGACAGAAGGAGTGTGGGATGGGATGATGCGGAGGGAGCTTCACTCTCTGTCAAGCCCCAGGCGTGTTTGACGGGATGATGCGGACCAACTTTCATTGTGTTTGTGATCCCCGGAATGCTGAATGGAACGTGCAGGGAGTTTCACTCAGTGTCTGAGGAGACGAGGTCGAATGAGCTTCACTGTGTGTCTGACCACATGAGTGATAAGAGGATGAGGAATGAGCCTCACTGCGGGGCTGCCTCAATATCACAGCGTTCGGCTGGAGCCGGGTCCGATGGAACAGTTGGGAATGAAACCCGGAGCGCTGCAGTTAAAGGGGAGGATGGCTTTAAAGGGGACGGCGGGGAAGCGGCCACAATGTCCCAATCCCAAGCCACGGTTCACACAGTCAGATGTTCACAATCTCACTCTCAGCCGGGTCTGCGTTCCTGCAGAGATCTCAGTTCCTTCTTCCATTTCTGACTGAACTGATTGTACTGCAGACTGAAACAGATGGAAGGATACAGATGAAATAAACAGAATACACAACAGTGTCAGTAACAGGACAGTGGGTTAATGGTTCAATAACACTCATTGACAAATATTGCCTGAAAACCCACGGATCAGCTGAAATGTTATCACATTATTAACACAAACACTCATCCGATTGGGAGGGTCAGTATGAGGCGGTGGAGAGCGGGGACAGATAGATCTGTCAGCCAGTTTGATACCAGATCCAGCACCGTCAGCGATGGTTTTGTACTGAGAGCGGAGACGAGATCCTCGGCACCAGAATCTGTGAAGCCGACATTGTTCAGACTGGAGATGAGAGAGTGTGAGGGTGAAGGACACAGAAAGAGAGGAGACGGTACAAATCCCCAGTGTTTATCAGTAACACAATTACTGATCACATTAATATTCAGTGTCAGACACCCAGTGACTGTAAACGCGATCTCCCAAAGTCTGGTACTTACCACAGTTTCTGTATTTTACACTCCGGGTTCCTCAGAGACGCAGACACCAGTTTCAATCCAGAATCTCCCAGTTTCTTTTCAATCAGGTTCAGCGTCGTCAGTAAATCAGTGGGACGAGTGGTCACCAGCACTGAACACCCTGGGAGCAGCTTGCCCTGGATTAAACTGTACACAATATCAGACATCTTGCACCGGAATTCAGGATCTGTGCATGTGTATTTGGGTTTTCTGTCTCTTCGGCTGTCAGCAAAATCAATTTTGTCATTGAATTCATCAAAACCATCCAATATAAACAGCAACACCTCTGCGTTGTGTTCTATTTGAAGGCTACTGATGTGTTCATTAACTATATGCCGACTCTGAGACGGGTAACTGTAATATCGGAAAACGTAACGTGCCAACACCGTCAGGCTGTATAAACGTTAAAGTGACAGATTCAGTCCAGATTGCGTGTGCAAGGAAATGTGGAAAATCTTCATGAAGCTTGTCATTCCCGGTGAAGCCGCTAGTTACTCCATTGTGTAGATACTGAACCGGGTCAATAACTTTACTGGGTGTTTTTTTATAGGCGGCCCAGTAGTAACAGGGATATCGAGGAGCAGATAGGGAAACCGATCCTGGAAAGGTGTAAGAAGAACACAGTTGTCGTGAAGGCAGATTTTAATATCCCAAATATCGATTGGCATCTCCTTAGAGCTAGGGGTTTAGATGGAGTGGAGTTTGTTAGAACATACATAGAATCGTACAGGACATTACAGGCCCTTCGTCCCACAATTTTGTGCCGACCCTCAAACCCTGCCTCCCATATAACCCCTCACCTTAAATTCCTACATATACCTGTTTAGTAGTCTCTTAAACTTCACTGGTGTATCTGCCTCCACCACTGACTCAGGCAGTGCATTCCACGCACCAACCACTCTCTGAGTGATAAGCCTTCCTCTAATATCCCCCTTAAACTTCCCTCCCATTAACTTAAAGCCATGTCCTCTTGTACTGAGCAGTGGTGCCCTGGGGAAGAGGCGCTGGCTGTTCACTCTGTCTATTCCTCTTAATATCCTGTACACCTCTATCATGTCTCCTCTCATCCTCCTTCTCTCCAAAGAGAAAAACCCTAGCTCCCTTAATCTCTGATCATAATCCATACTCTTGAAACTATGCAGCATTCTGGTAAATCTCCTCTCTACCCTTTCCATGCTTCCACGTTAGGTGTGATCAGGAAGGATTCTTGACACAATATATAGAAAGCCTATGAAGAAATGTGGCAAAAATTCAATAAGATTTGTCAAACATGACCTTCCACGCACAAATCCATGTTGACTGTTCCTAATCAGACCCTGTCTATCCAGATAATTATATATACCATCTCTAAGAATACTTTCCATTAAATTACCGAGTCTGTGACGTTTGATGATGTCAAATACGTCCCCACCCCCGAGTGTTCCGACTTCCTTGAGGTGTTTAGTAAATAGATGGCAACCACACTACTGCCCCATCGGTGCAATGACAATGCTATATAGTGAGGGTATCTCGATGACAGTTTGCTCTTTTCTAACCGGTGTGTGGAACATATAACACGTGTCAGGCTGGGTATTCGGAGACTGTTAAAACTCGCCTGTTTGTGAAATTAGACTGAGATCCGCGTCCCCGAGGTCTCTTCTTTGGGATTTGTCACTTATTGATTTCTGTATTTTATGTGTGTTTGGAATGGCTAGATCTATTAAATAGGTTGCCCTTGCTTGTTTATCCTGTACTACTGCACCGACCTGTTATTATGGATTGTCCAATCTGCAATAAGTTGATCTGACGTAATATAATTTGTGGTATTTTGACTAAAAATGGATCAAATTGTATGCATGTAAGGTGTGTCTTCATTTCCAGGTTTGCATTTTAAAGCCAGATTTAGATGAATGATGTTTGCATTTGATTGTGGCTGTGTAACTATTCAGATTGTGTTGAGCGGTTACAGGGTCCTGTAATGCTTTCGAATGTCTATGTTTTTTTTCTTGGCAATTTTTAAATTTATCGAGCTTGCCTAGATCGTGGGGATGTCTTCCATGAAGAACCATGCTCTTCCATTGGTTCACTTTTTGTTTAATAGTGGTAATTACGGGGCTGTAGCTTAGGATAAAATGGCGTCTTACCGCGACTCATTTGTTTGCATCTTCGGAAGCAGCTCTATTTCTGTCTTTAATATCTCTCTTGTTCGCTTTTAGGTTTATTTTGAAGATCCTGGCCTGGCGTTACTCGCTGACTTCGATTATTTGCGGGAATGTGACCCGCCATCGGGGTCTCACGACTGGCCGTTCTTCCACTCGGCCTAGAAGATTAGCGCGCCTTCGGAGCTTCCGGAGTTCGTGGCCCTGGAAGCGGGCGCACTCGAGATTGGTGCTTCTACAGGAAATCGGTGTCTCTGATAGGCAGCATATCGAAAGCAGCAATCTGGCTGTTGGCTGTCTGCCTGGAGACCCGAGTTCTTTGGGCAGAAAAAGTGAAGCAACAGATTATTAACACCATAAATCAGCGAGTGTTTGAGTCTCGGGGCCAACTCTTTTTCCCTTATTAGGGAGAGAGAGAGCCTGTGGTATGTCGAATCACCGGGTGAACAAATAGTCTTTGGGGTACTGCAAGTCTGTGTCTTTACTGATGTTTTGCTGCACGTTTGAATGCTAGCTGGGGGGGGGGGATCATTTTTTTTTGCTGGTGCTGTAGGGTGGGATCTTTGCTTTTCTGCTGCTTACGCGTGGGAGGGAGGAGCTGCGGGGAATGTTGGAACATTTAACTGCCATTCACTCTTTGGGACACTCTACTGTTTTCGTTTATGGTTCTGAAGAGAAACAATTTCAGGATGTATATTGTACACATTCCTCCGACATTAAGTAGACTCTGCTTTTCAAACCTTTGAAACTTTTTACTTTTCTAGGAAGTGCTCTCTCTTTAATTTAGTAGCGTACACTTCTTATCAGGATTGCAATGCTCTCAAGGAGGGCCTATATTATTCTTATTATTTACTATGTTTGTATTTGCACATTTTGTTGTATTTTGCACTCGTTCGCTTAGCGTTGTTGGTGCGGACATTCATTGATTCGGTTATGGTTACTGGGTTTATTTGAGTATGCCCGCGAAAATGTGGCCAGTCGTTTCCACCTATATGGTGACATCTGGCTACTTTCGTAATAAATTTACTTTGAACTCTGAATATGGTCATCCCTGTTTAAATTGATCCGAGAGGACCAGCTGTTCGTCGCCTTCAAAGTGAAATCCTCCCTGTCAACTACTGTCATGTTCGCCGCAGTCGGTGGTACAACTCTCTCCCTCACTTAATTTCCTCTTTAGCAGCGCATTCGGACCCGGTAAGCCTGAGATGCCAATCGTACTCATACGTCAAACACATTTCCATAACCAAGTGTCCATAATACTGTCATTCACAACCACCTGCAGATTTTACGGGATTCACTAGTCTCAGAGATGAAGAAAATAGCGTTAGTAATTTAAATAGATCAGCTAAGGGACTATAAATACTATAATTGTAAGATATTATAATAAACAAAATAAATATAAATATAATAGATTATAAATATCCCTAAATAATATTTAGGGAAGACGATTGCAAAACGTCGCCCTGTCTTCCAATAGACTCTACCATAAAGCACGTCGTAAAAAAAATAAAGAAATTTAAAATTGAAACATGGTGCTAATAATGTAAATATTACATTTCAGTTGGACAAGGTGACTAACGTATTTTTGGACTCGGGGATATTTATTTACTCCCATGAAGCTGCATCGGGGTAGCGCAACAAATCTGTATATCTTATATCCGATTAAAAGTGAATCTTAGCGTGTCTGTGCGTTTAGTCTTCGTGATTATGGATTCGATTAAACAAAAACGTGCATTTGATGGCAATATTAGCATATTATTGTTGGTGAATGTGTAAAAATAATTCAAGTCCAACAATTAAAAAAGCTAAAAATGCATTAAATATCTACTACAGCGTGTGTGTGTGTGTGTGTGTGTGTGTGTGTGTGTGTGTGTGTGTGTGTGTGTGTGTGTGTATTAACAAGGATAAACATTGCTAGTGGAGACGGGATGTCGCAACGTGCAAAATTACGACCATATAGTTTCAGCTGTCACATCATTTCTTGACCTCAGAATTTTACTGTGCAGCGTATTCGACTTGCAGTAGTCTGTGTTTCTCACGGGCATTTTATTTTCCTCCAAAATTCAAAAGACTTTCGGGGAGCCATTCAAGGTTGCTTCGTTCGCGGCCACTAGTAGTTTGTTGATTAGGTTCCACTTAAAAGTCCTCCACTTCCTGGTCAAATTTTATATCAGTTGTGGGACTAACGACACAGCGATCTTGAGATTGGATGACACAGGAGCCGTATGATCTTGTGAATGTAACGAGAGAGGTTTGGATCAGGATGAACTCAAATGCAAAGTAAAGTCTGGAATTAGCTCAGACTCAGACTCAAAATTAACAAAACGATACAAACACAATCCATTGGTGAAATCTCAAACAGTAATACGAAAAATGCAACTCTTCCGATTGAGCCCTGAGCGCTCAGTACGAGGACTTCATGCAGGGACTTTCCATGAATAAACATGACAGCAATAATTGGCAGTCTGATAAGGGAGAACGGCATTCATTCTTTTACATTGTTACGTTGTATGTCCAGACACCGCATTAGGGCTGAGAAATTGTATTTTATTTGAGCTGATTGTCCACTCACTGTGTTTCATTTTCTCAGCCAGTTCACGTGAACCTTCACTTCATTGTTGTACTCCATGTCCAACAAACCATATATCATCAATACAGTTAAAACTGGGACAGCAAGTGACGGATTACACTCTGCCGACTCGCTGTCCACTGGATCATGGAATTCAGTCGGCCTTTGTAAATACCTTTGAAGTGACAATTGAATTATGAAATGACATCACTGCCATGTCACAGCGTATCTACCTTATGGATATCAATCCGGTAAGATTGAGAAAAGAAGTATTTAATATTCAAAACGGCTTCTCATTGTCCGCACTCTTGTGATTGCGCTTGATCAAAGTCACAATATCTGGGAAGAAGTAGATGAACGATATATAGTTACACAGACAAAGAGACAGAGAAACAGGCAGGCAGAGGACAGGCACACCGGCAGACGGCCAGATAGTTAGAGAGATACATGGATAGATAGGTAGATGTGCAGACACGCATATCGACAGACGAACATATATGTTGTCCAGAAAACTATATCTGCAAATCAGTTAACGGAAACGAGGCAAAGGCAATGGAAATAGACAAAGAAGATACTTTTGTTCTTGCCATGTGATCGCAGGAATGGAGGTCCGTTCTCAGGGATGGCTTCATCAAAGCAACTACAGGTGGACACAATGAGTTGTTTTGTTTTTGATTTTCGACAGCAAACCATTTTCAGATGAGAAGGAACAGCCTGTGACCTGTTGCTCTGCGCCGAGTGTTTGGCTTGAACCAGTCTGAGTTGGGAAGGACAAAATCAGTTACCACGATCACATGTCGGGGAAAGGGCCATAAAGTTTGCGTCAACGAAACTGAAAGCCATTAGATTAATGTGATAAGGGAAAGAGAGGAATAGAGGTTTTCAGGAGTACATGCAGCGACAACTCTGTGGACCAGCCATCGCGGAAGTGAATGACCCAAAGTTAGGATCTTGAAGGTTATATCAGGATGACGAGGAGCGCCCGTCCAGCGTGGATTACTTTCCCCCAGTATTACCTTTCCTATGCGTTGACTCTTTGTGGTGGGTACAAACTTACTCGGCGCACACGCAGGTATTTACTCTTCTTTTATAACACAGTTGCTTTCCACAACGTGCATTTCATTCTCGAGGAACTCTCGCGATTTTTTGGATGTGATTCACCTGTCATTACACCACATCAGCCAGGGTCTCGGCCCGAAACGTCGACTGCCCTTTTCACTATAGATGCTGCCTGGCCTGCTGTGTTCCTCCAGCATTTTGTATGTGTGGTTGTTTGACTTTCCAGCATCTACAGATTTCCTCGTGTTTGCACGACAACCAATGCCTCCACTTTACCCACTTCCATAGATCGGTCTGGTTTGGACTCAGGCATCTGACAATGTAGACCACATTATTTTTCCCAAAACTGTATCGCTACGATATCATTCCAAGGAGTGAAAGAGCAAAAATTGTTAGAACACCTCCAAAGTAGCAGAATCTGTAGAAAGTGAATCCCCGTTAACCCTAACTCACGGGCTTGAGTCAGGGGTGCAAGTGTGCCAATTTTCAACATGGAGATGACAGGGCGGTGAAAGATCAATTAGACCAGGGAACTTTAAGGGAAATACTGGCCGTTATTTAGGATTATATGGTACCGGGCAGGAAGGAGTCATGGGCTTCATCGGAGTAACGACAAAAGGTAATTCAGCCGGAATAAGAAAAAAACAGCACTGTGTTCCCTATCGTTGTGAGGTGTCTAGTCGGAAGATGAGATGCCGTTCTCCTCATTTATGTTATGCCTACGATGGCAGTGGAAAAGGCCCCAGACAGAGGAAAGAAGTCTGAATATCAGTGGAATAAGCATTAAATTGTGATGAGCTCAGGAACAACCATGCTCGCAGTCCGAGCAAATCCAGGTTGTGTTTTATGTTCCAATGTAGTGGAGACATCATTGTGAACCCTGAAAGTGCAGTAGGCTCGGTCGGTAGGGCACAGCCCTAACAAGCTAATTAAGGTCTGAGACCTTGGTCAAAGTTATCTCAGAGCTCAAATCTCTTGCGGTGCCCAAACTTTTGAATGGTGCTCCTTTCCTATTTTTCACTGTAAAATTGAACAAAACAAAAATAATATACTAATCTTGCTTAAAATGATGAAAAAAAGTTACTTCACTTAACTATTCACAGTAACATAAATTTTGACCAGTGGTGCCCCAGACTTTTGCAAGCCACTGTACGTCGCTAATAATGCTTTAGCTTCTGTGTGTAACACCCCCTGGTCTTCCGCTTCAAGGAGAGAATGACAGATTCTCCGCTGATATCGGAAATGTTCCATGTTCGGCAATTTCCTGGTGAAACACTTGTGCAGCGGCTCCACAGCAATCACGTCCATCGCTCACGGGGAGCAGAAAATCAGACTACTATTATATATTATTGCATCATGACTTTTCCCGTCCGTGACGGCATCTGTTCAGAACATATTGGATGCCCCATTGTAAATTTGCTTCCATACCTTCATTGATGTTTGGACTTCTATTTCTTTCTTCGTGTCCACATCAGCACTCCCGAGAACCCCGTCACTCTTTGTGAATATCCCCGCCATACTCACCCATGGAAGGTAAACTCGTACCTCAATATTGACACCTGTCTGCCCTTCGCTGACTAGCTGACAAAATAAACAATTTAATCCCACAACCGACGACCCATTGAGCGAAGGGCTGTTCTCATGAGCCATTCTGTTCAGACCATTCAATACATAAGTAAATCGAAATGGCATATTTGGAACATAAATACAATGTTGTTTTTAAAACGGAAGTGTCAAATAGGCAAATACCATTGTCTACAACACTATCAACAACGCTAGCAATTTAGCGCATCTGCCAAACAATTGTTGTTACAAATGCAATGAATGCAGATGCTATGTCGGTTTAAACATATACACCAAATTCGAGGGTCATGTGTACGGCGGTTGAATTACTTTGCTTCATACCGGTGCGAGCACTGGTGGCCGCTGGTTTACTACACGAAAGACTGCATGCATATCAATTCTATTCACATATAAAACGCTGGGGGTATCTCCGCAGGTCAGGCAGCATCTATGGAAATGAACGAACAGACGACGTTTCGGGCCAAGACTGTTCATCAGGGGGTAGAAAGGAAGGAGGAAGATGGCAAAATAAGAACCTCTTGGGGAGAGGGAAGGACAAGCTAGAAGGGAATGGGTGTTGCCAGGTTGGCGAAATAACAGTCTGTGTGATGACAGGTGAACATGGCAAAGGGCTGCAGAAGAAGGAAGCTGATAGGAGAGGAGAGTGGATCCAAGGAAAAGGGAAGGAAGAGGGGCGTCATGGGAAGGTGATAGGCAGATCAGGCGGAGAGATACGAGGCCGAAGTGGGGAAAGGAAGGAGTGGAAAATACCGGAACTCAACGGAAGTCGATGTTCTCGTCATGGGATTGCAGGCTACCTGGACGGAATTTGAGGTGTAGCACATCCGGCCTGAGAGTAGCCTCATTGTGGCACGAGAGGAAGCCACGGGTCGACATATCGGACCGTGAACGGGGATCGGAAAGAAAATGGTTTGCCACAGGGAAATCCTGCTTCTGTTGATGGAGGTGAGGTGTGACGAAGTGTTATTTAATTTGAAGAAAGGTCTTGGCCAGAAATATCGACAGATTAATCATTTCCAAAGATGCTGCCTAACCTGTTGAGTTCCTCCAGCATTTTGTGCGTGTTGCAGTAAATCTGATTAAACGTTTACATGCATTCAATATCTCCGTGAGCCTGAATATGATATTAGTTTAAGGCTCTTCACTACGTTACAGGAACGTACAAACATGTTATTCTTTATTTTATATTTCTATTGCAAGATCTATAACCGAGACAATTACCAGAGTGAAACAGAACAGCCCATTGACAGGATAATATTGGTCTATGGTGACAAAGTCCATGGATCCTCGGAATGGACAAGATCAACAATAACAATCATGAAATCGAGAGATGAGCCTGAGATTGTCTCACAACAACATTCACTGACTTCTCCAATCGACATTTCTTCATCTTCCAGATTTTGCAATTTCGTGTCAAGCTATTCATACCTCATCACAACTGGGAGTTTACTTGAATGACATCATGTTTATTTTAACCTCAGCTGTTCGAAAACACGTCAGTCTTGTGTGATATTAAATAGTTCGCGTGATGGAGCGAGTATAAATGAATGACCGTGGAGATCCGTCAGCTCAGAGTTTCTCCAACGAGATCGCGGACAGCTGGAAGACAGGGTGAATCTCAGACAGCATGCTTGCAACCTTTTACAGTGTGAGGAAGATATGGTACTTGGTCATTGCTGTGATCGGTGTTCCTGGTAAGAGCACAAGCAAATTAACATTTTAAGTTTTGTGTGCGCGGTCCGTGGACTCGTTCAGTGACCGACAGCGCTGTGATGTCGGAGTGTCAGAGAGTGCGGTGTTCACATTGCGACCAATCTCTGTGTTCGTTCAGAAGTTTCCTTGCTTTTTAATTCATGGCTTCTGCTGGAAGTAAACCGGCAGCTGAAGCGGCCGTAGAGAGGAAGATCGGGTAGATGGATTCATGTTGTAGATTCATAGCAGGCAGTTGTGATTTATCAATGCAAAGCCGCTGTCAAGTAAACCCCGATAATCCAGCGCGCTGGCCACCTTTACGGCTATTTGCTTTTATACCGTTTCATTAGAGCAACGTGCTTTAAATTCAAAATTCAAGGTATTGCGCTCTGATTAGAGAAATACCTGCAAATTTGAAGGGAACGCGGGAAGCGAATGGACTTTGAGATTCAGGGGAGAGTGGTCGATTGCATTTGTAAGTCAGACTCTGAATATAAGTCAAGTAAGGGCCTGTGTGCGTGTTTTGTACCAGGGTTTATTTCCACGCCCTGTTATCCGTGAAGTGAAGCAGGAGTTAAGAGCAAGCTCAGCGGTGTCCGTTAGGGGTCAGATGGGGTAAGGTGCACGCGATATTCCGTGCTTGTACAATATGCTTTGAAACATTTAGAATTATGCTGAAGTAATTCGGAGCGGCCCCAAACGAGGCTGATCTTTTGGAGTACCTACACTGTCTTTGATGATATAAGCACTAGCGTGCTAAATACTTTAAAGGTCAGCGGGTCAAACGTAAATCACAAAAACGAAAATTGAAACTTTCTGATCGGATTCGTTGAATGCGTGTGCAGGAACCACGGCCAAGGGTAGTTGCGGAATTTAAAAGAAGCCATCCAAGCGGAGGTGGGGATGGGGCGGTGCTGTGTGCGGGTGATAAACGGGTGGTCAAGAAGGAGACGCAGGCATTGGAACGGTGGAAATGAATTTGCTTTGAACTTTGTAGATGGACAGAGGTGGAGGGAGCGGGACTTCGCTGCACAGTGAGAGTGCCAGGACATAGGTGACAGGAACGCGGTAATCAGCATCACTGAGAAAGTTGCCGAGGTACCCAGGTTTTACACATCAGTCCAAAACCTGACGGGGGGAGATTTATATTGATTTCTCTCAAGCGCTCTCGGCGATCCGTTGATAACGCCTCCTTCCCAAACCCTGTTCCTTTTCCAGTATCGAGTACCTTCTCCGTTCACCCCGCATGTATTCGTGAGAGGGATCTGAGATTCCCGCATTACTCCTTTTAAACCCCCAGAAATGAGTTGTCTGCACAGTTTGATTGTTCTCAATTTCCAGCTTGTCTCTGCCCTGAGACCCACTGATAGGTGAGACAGTAATTCACTCATTCTGTTTGCTGTTCCCCCAGTGAATTTAGTGGCGATTGCGATCCTGTCCCGGGGAAAGTGCGGCCTCTCCACCTGCACCACTCGCTACCTGGTGGCCATGGCAACGGCGGATCTACTAACCATCATCTTTCAGGTCATATTGTGGCGTGTCAGTTATTATTACTTCCCCGGGACTTTCGTGGACATCACCCCCGTGTGCAGTGTGATCTCTGCACTGGCACAGGCAGCCACTGACTGTTCTGTCTGGTTCACCGTCATGTTCACATTTGATCGGTTTGTCGCCATCTGTTGTCAGAAGCGGAAAGCGAAGTATTGCACCGGGAAAACTGCGGCTGTGCTTCTGACGACAACCGGTCTTCTGTTCTGTTTTAAGAATGTGCCCATCTTCTTTACATTTCATCCTGTGAACGTGATTGACAATATACCCTGGGACTGTATTGTGAAGCCGAGCTACTGTACGGATCCAGGGTGGGTGGGATATGAGTGGCTTTCTACCGTTCTAACGCCATTACTGCCTTTCCTATTAATACTACCGCTCAACGCTCTGACAGTCAGACACATTTTAGTGACGAGTCGCGTCCGTAAGGGACTGAGCGGTCAGAAGAAGGCGGAGAAACGCAGTGACCCGGAGTTGGAGAGCAGAAGGAGGTCTGTGATCTTACTTCTCTCCATCTCCGGAAGCTTCATCATCCTGTGGTCGGTGAGTGTTGCTGAATTCCTTTATTACATCATTGCCGGGTTGGATCCAAATAATTACAACGATTCGGAATACATACTTCAACATTCTGGATTCATGCTGATGATATTAAGTTGCTGCACAAACACGTTTATTTATGGGGTGACTCAGTCCAAGTTCAGAGAGCAGTTCCTCAGCGCAGCGAAATATCCGCTCACGTCAATTATTCAACTAATTAATGAACGGAATATCTAAGGTCTTCTCAGAGGCCGTCGCAGTGTTTTCATCTTGTTACTATGGAACTGACGGTCACCGGAGAACGAGGCAGAGGTGAGAAATAAACTGTTTTATAGCCCGAGATAGACACAGCACGGGAACAGACTCTTCGGCATCCGCAGCCCGCGACCTCCACCTCCTAACAATTACTCAACTCATTCCAGCATTTTCTTCACCATAATCCCGCTCCCGTTACAGCCACACCCCTTTAGACAATGATATGGCTGTTCAGGATCTGAGGACATTTAAGACCAAATCGGCAGATATGTAAGTCAATCGTTACTTTAGTCTTTGGCTCAAGAATACAACGAAAAAGAAAATCAGCATTCCGCACGAAATTACAGTAAACCTTACACTTGTCCTTCGCGTTAGAAAACCCTGTTGTGGAGAAATATTTAACACCGCAGAAATCATGCATTCTGATTATAATTGTGCAAATTCCTATGGAAAGCCCAGATGCCCACTCTGCTCCAGGGAAAGATTGTCATCTCACCTGACGATTTCGATTCAATTTCCACTCGAGGAAACTGCATGTCGAATCTCCTCTGCATTCACTCCAGTACAGTCGCAAGTTTATTATCACTTTTCTCAGCTAAAACTGGTAAAGCCTGAAGTATGGACATGGGAAAGCGCACCCATTTCTCAATTGCTAGCAACTTTCGGACTATTCTCGTGGTGATTAACATTGTGGCTTTAGAGAGATTTACATAGATTTTGCCGGGTAATAATTCAATGTCATTGTGTGGTGACTTAGGGATAATACCAGTTGTAGATATTAGTATTGGGACAATGTTTACCCTGTTCGTGTACTATGGATTTTCTATTTCCCCTTTCAAGTCAGCATATTCCGGGTATCTTCGCTTTTCGATTTTCTGTAAGTGGTGTGTTAACTGGAATGGTTGTATCTATTAAGTACGTTGTTCTTGCTTCTTTATCCTGTAATATTATAACCGGAAGGACATCATGTATTGCAATGCTCATGGACCAGAATCTTTCATTTCCCTCTTTCACGCCAGCATAGTTCAGATGACTCTCCCTTACTGATTTCTGTGGTGTTCTCCGTGTTTTGGATAGCCATGCCTATTTATAGTTGATTTTACTGGTTTACCCTGCAATATTATGTCCGGACGGGGATCAGGTACTGCCCTATCTGCAATGAACGACCAGTCATAATATAATTGTAGGACTCGGCCTCTGAATCTGTATTTATACTAATGTATGGTACTTTCAGTATCAGGCGTTTGTATTGTAAAGCACGGTTTTGGTGAATAACTCTTACCACTGCTTTCTGCCTGTGTAAGAAATCAGACTGAATTAAACTAACCACCTGACACCCTTTTCCCACAAGCAACCACTCCGTTTCTGGAAGGAGGTCTCCAACATTGAAACAGGCGTTGGATGCTTCCTGTCGACATCTACACTGCTCCGATTGAGGGGATGTCGATAGAAGGTCATGTTCATCTATTGGTTAACCATTTCATCCATGGCGACATTGTAGAAGTAGCTTCACTGTTTCTGACCTGTGGAGTGTGTGATGGGACGGTGTGGAGGGAGCTTCACTTAGTGTCTGACAACGGGAGTGTGCGATGAGACAGTGGGGAGGGAGCTTCACCCTGTGTCTGACCCCGGGATTATTTGAAGCGAGGATGAGGAAAGAGCGTCACTTTGAGTTTGACCCCGGGTGTGAGAGATTGGACGGTGTATACGGAATTTCACTCTGCGTCTGACCCGGAGGAATGAGTGATGGATGATGCGGATGGAGCTGCTCTCTGTTTCGGACACAAGGAGTGTGGGATGGGATGGTGCGGATGGAGCTACTCTCTGTTTCGGACACAAGGAGTGTGGGATGGGATGATACGGATGGAGTTGCTCTCTGTTTCGGACACAAGGAGTGTGGGATGGGATGATGCGGATGGAGCTGCTCTCTGTTTTGGACACAAGGAGTGTGGGATGGGATGATGCAAATGGAGCTGCTCTCTGTTTCGGACACAAGGAGTGTTGGATGGGATGGTGCGAAGGGAGCTTCACTCTCTGTCAGGCCCCGGGCGTGTTTGATGGGATGATGCGGACCGACTTTCACTGTATTTGTGATCCCTGGAATGCTGAATGGAACGTGCAGGGAGTTTCACTCAGTGTCTGAGGAGACGAGGTCGAATGAGCTTCACTGTGTGTCTGACCCGGTGAGTGATGCGAGGATGAGGAATGAGCCTCACTGCGGGGCTGCCTCAATGTCACAGCGTTCGGCTGGAGCCGGGTCCGATGGAACAGTTGGGAACGAAACTCGGAGCGCGGCAGTTAAAGGGGAGGATGGCTTTAAAGGGGACGGCGGGGAAGCGGCCAAAATGTCCCAATCCCAAACCACGGTTCACACTTTCGGATGTTCACAATCTCACTCTCAGTCCGGGTCTGGGTTCCTGCAGAGATCTCAGTTCCTTCTTCCATTTCTGACTGAACTGATTGTACTGCAGATTGAAACAGATGGAAGGATACAGATGAAATAAACATATTACACAACAGTGTCAGTAACAGGACAGTGGGTAATGTTTCAATAACACACATTGACAAATATTGCCAGAAAACCCACGGATCGGTTGAAATTTTATCGCATTATTAACACAAATACTCATCCGATCGGGAGGGTCTGTATGAGGCGGTGGAGAGCGGGGAAAGATCGGTCTGTTAGCCAGTTTGAATCCAGATCCTGCACCGTCAGTGATAGGTTTGTACTGAGAGCGGGGACGAGATCCTCGGCACCAGAATCTGTGAGACAGACATCCCTCAGCCTGAAGATGAGAGAGAGTGGGGGTGAAGGACACAGAGAGACAGGAGACGGTACAAATCCCCAGTGTTTATCAGCAGCACAATTACTGATCACATTTATGTTCAGTGTCAGACACCCAGTGACTGTAAACACAATCTCCCACAGTCTGGTACTTACCACAGTTTCTTTATTTTACACACAGGGTTACTCAGAGCCGCAGACACCAATTATACTCCAGAATCTCCCAGGTTATTATCACTTAGGTTCAGGTCCGTTAGTGATCCTATTGTACTGAGAGCGGAGACAAGATCCTTGGCACCAGAATCAGTGAGACCGACATTGAACAACCTTGAGATGAGAGAGAGTGAGGGTGAAGGACACAGAGAGACAGGAGACGGTACAAATCCCCTGTGGTTATCGGTTGCACAATTAGTGATCACATAAATATTCAGTGTCAGACATCCAGTGACTGTAAACACGATGTCCCAAAGTCTGGTACTTACCACAGATTCTGTATTTTACACTCCGGGATCCTCAGAGACGCAGACCACTGTTTCAATCCTGAATCTCCCATTTTCTTTTCACTTAGGTTCAGCGTCGTCAGTAACCCAGTGAGACGGGTGGTCAACAGCACTGAACACCCTGGAGCAGCTTGCCCTGGATTAAACTGTACACAATGTCAGGCATCTTGCACCGGAATTCAGGATCTGTGCATGTGTATTGGGGTTCTCTGTCTCTTCGGCTGTCAGCGAAATAAATTTTGTCATTGAATTCATCAAAACCATCCAATATGAAGAGCAACACCTCTGGGTTGTGTTCTATTTGAAGGCTACGGATGTGTTCATTAATTATACGCCGACTCTGAGACGGGTATCAGTAATATCTGACAACGTAACGTGCCAACACCGTCAGGCTGTATAAACGTTAAAGTGACAGACTCAGTCCAGACTCCGTGTGGAAGGAAATGTGCAAAATCTTCATGAAGCTCGACATTCCCCGTGATGCCGCTAGTTACTCCATTCTGTAGATACTGAACCGGGTCAATAACTTTACTGGGTGTTTTTTATAGGCGACCCAATAGTAACAGGGACATCGAGGAGCAGATAGGGAAACCGATCCTGGAAAAGTCTAAGAAGAACAGAGTTGATGGGAGATTTTAATGTCCCCAATATCGATTGGCATCTCCTTAGAGCTAGGGGTTTAGATGGAGTGGAGTTTGTTAGAACATAGAACATAGAATAGTACAGGACATTACAGGCCCTTCGGCCCACAATTTTGTGCCGACCCTCAAACCCTGCCTCCCATATAACCCCCCACCTCAAATTCCTCCACATACCTGTTTGGTAGTCTCTTAAACTTCACTAGTGTATCTGCCTCCACCACTGACTCAGGCAGTGCATTCCACGCACCAACCACTCTCTGAGTGAAAAACCTTCCTCTAATATCCCCTTTAAACTTCCGTCCCATGACCTGAAAGCCATGTCCTCTTGTACTGAGCGGTGGTGCCCTGGGGAAGAGGCGCTGGCTGTTCACTCTGTCTGTTCCTCTTAATATCTTGTACACCTCTATCATGTCTCCTGTCATCCTCCTTCTCTCCAAAGAGTAAAGCCCTCGCTCCCTTAATCTCTGATCATAATCCATACTCTCTGAACCAGGCAGCATTCTGGTAAATCTCCTCTGCACCTTTTTCAATGCTTCCATGTTAGGTGTGTTCAGGAAGGATTTTTGACACAATATGTAGAAAGCTTATGAAGAAATGTGGCAAAAATTCAATAAGATTTGTCAAACATGACCTTCCACGCACAAATCTATGTTGACTGTTCCTAATCAGACCCTGTCTATACAGATAATTATATGTAACATCTCTAAGAATACTGTCCATTAATTTACCGAGCCTGTGACGTCTGAGAATGTCAAATACGTCCCCACCCCCGAGTGTTCCGACTTCCTTGAGATGTTTAGTAAATAGATAGTGTATTTAGTAACTAGATGGTACACAATGCTATATAGTGAGGGTACCTCGATGACAGTTTGATCTTATCTAACAGGTGTGAAGAAAATATAACACGTGTAAGGCTGGTTATTCGGAGACTGTTAAAACTCGCCTGTTTGTGAAATTAGACTGAGATCCGCGACCCCACGTACTCTTCTTTGGGATTTGTCACATTGATTTATGTATTTTATGTGTGTTTGTAATGGCTAGATCTATTAAATAAGTTGCCCTTGCTTGTTTATCCTGTACTACTGCACCGACCTGTTATTATGGATTGTCCAATCTGCAATAGGTTGATCTGACATAATATAATTTGTGGTATTTTGACTCTAAAAATGGATCAAATTGTATGCATGTGCGGTGTGACTTCATTTCCAGGTTTGCATTTTAAAGCCAGATTTAGATGAATGATGTTTGCATTTGATTGTGGCTGTGTAACTATTCAGATTGGGTTGAGCGGTTACAGGGTCCTGTAATGCTTTCGATTGTCTATGTTTTTTTTCTTGGCATTTTTGAAATTTATCGAGCTTGCTTAGATCGCGATGATGTCTTCCATGAAGAACCATGCTCTTCCATTGGCTCACTTTTTCTTTAATAGTGGTAATTACGGGGCTGTAGCTTAGGAGAAAATGGCGTCTAACGGCGACTCATTTGTTTGCATCTTCGGAGGCAGCTCTATTTCTGTCTTTAATACCTCTCCTGTTCCCTTTTAGGTTTTTTTTTGAAGATCCTGGCCTGGCGTTAGAAGCTGTCTTCGATTATTTGCGGGAATGGGACCCGCCATCGGGGTCTCACGACTGGCCGTTCTTCCTCTCGGCCTAGAAGATTAGGGCGCCTTCGGAGCTTCCGGATTTCGTGGCCCTGGAAGCGGGCGGACTCGAGTTTGGTGCTTCTACAGGAAATCGGTGTCTCCTGATCGGCAGAAGATCGAAAGCAGCGAGTTGGCTATTGGCTGTCTGCCTGGAGACCCGAGTTCTTTGGGCAGAAAAAGTGAAGCAACAGATTATTAACACCATAAATCAGCGAGTGTTTGTGTCTCGGGGCCAACTCTTTTTCCCTTATTAGGGAGAGAGAGAGAGCCTGTGGTATGTCGAATCACCGGGTGAACAAATAGTCTTTGGGGTACTGCAAGTCTGTGTCTTTATTGATGTTTTGTTGCACGTTTGAATGCAAGCTGGGGGGCGCCTATCTTTTTTTTGCGGGTGGTGTAGGGTGGGATCTTTGCTTTGCTGCTGCTTACGCGTGGGAGGCAGGAGCTGCGGGGAATGTTGGAACATTTAACTGTCATTCACTCTTTGGGACACTCTACAGTTTTCGGGGATGGTTCGGAAGAAAAACAATTTCAGGATGTATATTGTACACATTCCTCCGACGCTAAGTATAATCTGCTTTTGAAACCTTTGAAACTTTTGTCGTTTCTAGGATGTGGTCTCACTTAAATTTAGTAGCGTACTCTTCTTATTAATGGTCTCAAGGAGGGCCCATATTATTCTTATTATTTACTATGTTTGTATTTGCACATTTTGTTGTATTTTGCACTCGTTCGCTTAGCGTTGTTGGTGCGGACATTCATTGATTCGGTTATGGTTACTGGGTTTATTTGAGTATGCCCGCAAACATTTGGCTAGTCGTTTCCACCTATATGGTGACATGTGGCTACTTTCGTAATAAATTTACTTTGAACTCTGAATATGGTCATCACTGTTGAAATTGATCCGAGAGGACCAGCTGATTGTCGCCTTCAAAGTAAAATCCTCCCTGTCAACTATTGTCATGTTCGCCGCAGTCGGTGGTACAACTCTCTTCCTCACTTAATTTCCTCTTTAGCAGCGCATTCGGACCCGGTCAGCCTGAGATGCCAATCGTACTCATACGTCAAACACATTTCCATAACCAAGTGTCCATAATACTGTCATTCACAACCACCTGCAGATTTTACCGGTTTCACTCGTCTCAGAGATGAAGAAAATAGCGTTAATAATTTAAATAAAACCGCTAAAGGTCTATAAATATTATAATTATATGATATTATAATATTATAATAAATATTAAAATAAATATAAATATTATATAAGTGCAATAGATTATAAATATACATAAATAATATTTAGGGAAGACGTTTGCAAAACATCGCTTTGTCTTCCAATAGAATGTACAATAAAGCACGTCGTCATTAAAAAAGTCATTTATAATTGAAACGTGGTGCTAATAATGTAAATATTGCATTTCAGTTTGACAAGGTGACTGACGTATTTTTAGACTCGGGGATATTTATTTACTCCCGATGAAGCTGCATCGGGGTAGAGCAACAAAATTTGTATATCTTCTCCGATTAAAACAGAATCTTAGCGTGTCTGTGCGTTAAGTCTTCGTGATTATGGATTCGATTTAAAAAACACGTGCATTTGATCGCACGATTAACATATGGTTGGTGAAAGTGTAAAAATAATGCAAGTCCAACAAATAAAAGGAACTAAAAAGGCATTAAATTTCTACTACAGCTTCTGTGCGTGTGTGTGTGTGTGTGTGTGTGTGTGTCTGTGTGTGTGTGTGTGTGTGTGTGTGTGTGTGTGTGTGTGTGTGTGTGTCTGTGTGTGTGTGTCTATTAACAAGGATAATCATTGCTAGTGGAGACGGGATGTCGCAACGTTGCAAAATTACGACCATATAGTTTCAGCTATCACATTAGATCTTGACCACAGAATTATACTGTGCAGCGTATTCGACTTGCAGTATTCTGTGTTACTCACGGGCATTTTATTTTCCTCCAAAATTCAAAAGACTTTCGGGGAGCCATTCAAGGTTGTTACGTTCGCGGCCACTAGTAGTTTGTTGACTAGGTTCCACTTAAAAGTCCTCCACTTCCTGGTCCAATTTTATATCGGTTGTTGGACGAACGACACAGCGATCTTGAGATTGGATGACACAGGAGCCGTATGATCTTGTGAACGTAACGAGAGAGGTTTGGAACAGGATGAACTCAAATGCAGAGTAAAGTCTGGAATTAGCTCAGACTCAGACTCAAAATTAACAAAACGATACAAACACAATCAATTGGCGAAATCCCAAGCAGTAATACGGAAAAAGCAACTCTTCCGATTGAGCCCTGAGCGCTCAGTACGAGGACTTCATGCAGGGACTTTCCATGAATAAACATGACAGCAATAATAGGCAGTCTGATAAGGGAGAACGGCATTCATTCTTTTACATTATTACGTTGTATGTCCAGACGCCACATTAGGGCTGAGAACTTGTATTTTCATTTGAGTTGATTGTCCACTCACTGTGTTTCATTTTCGCAGCCAGTTCACGTGAACCTTCACTTCATTGTTGTACTCCATGTCCAACAAACCATATATCATCAATACAGGTAAAACAGGGACAGCAAGTGAGGGATTACACTCTGCCGACTCGCTGTCTACTGGATCATGGAATTCAGTCGGACTTTGTAAATACCCTTGAAGTGACAAATGAATGATGAACTGACATCACTCCCATGTCACAGCGTATCTACCTTGTGGATATCAATCCGGTAAGATTGAGAAAAGAAGTATTTAAATATTCAAAACGGCTTCTCATTGTCCGCACTGTTGTGAAGTGCGCTTGATCAAAGTCACAATATCTGGGAAGAAGTAGATGAACGATATATAGTTACACAGACAGACAGACAGAGAAACAGGCAGGCAGAGGACAGGCACACCGGCAGACGGCCAGATAGTTAGAGAGATAGATGGATAGATAGGTAGATGTGCAGACACTCATATCGACAGACGAACATATATGTTGTCCAGTAAACTATAATCTGCAAATCAGTTAACGGAAACGAGGCAAAGGCAATGGAAATAGACAAAGAAGATACTTTTGTTCTTGCCATGTGATCGCAGGAATGGAGGTCCGTTCTCAGGGATGGCTTCATCAAAGCAACTACAGGTGGACACAGTGAGTTGTTTTGTTTTTGATTTTCGACAGCAAACCATTTTCAGATGAGAAGGAACAGCCTGTGACCTGTTGGTCTGCGCCGAGTGTTTGGCTTGAACCAGTCTGAGTTGGGAAGGACAAAATCAGTTACCACGATCACATGTCGGGGAAAGGGCCATAAAGTTTGCGTCAACGAAACTGAAAGCCATTAGATTAATGTGATAAGGGAAAGAGAGGAATAGAGGTTTTCAGGAGTACATGCAGCGACAACTCTGTGGACCAGCCATCGCGGAAGTGAATGACCCAAAGTTAGGATCTTGAAGGTTATATCAGGATGACGAGAAGCGCCCGGCCAGCGTGGATTACTTTCCCCCAGTATTACCTTTCCTATGCGTTGACTCTTTGTGGTGGGTACAAACTTACTCGGCGCACACGCAGGTATTTACTCTTCTTTTATAACACAGTTGCTTTCCACAACGTGCATTTCATTCTCGAGGAACTCTCGCGATTTTTTGGATGTGATTCACCTGTCATTACACCACGTCAGCCAGGGTCTCGGCCCGAAACGTCGACTGCCCTTTTCACTATAGATGCTGCCTGGCCTGCTGTGTTCCTCCAGCATTTTGTATGTGTGGTTGTTTGACTTTCCAGCATCTACAGATTTCCTCGTGTTTGCACGACAACCAATGCCTCCACTTTACCCACTTCCATAGATCGGTCTGGTTTGGACTCAGGCATCTGACAATGTAGACCACATTATTTTTCCCAAAACTGTATCGCTACGATATCATTCCAAGGAGTGAAAGAGCAAAAATTGTTAGAACACCTCCAAAGTAGCAGAGTCTGTAGAAAGTGAATCCCCGTTAACCCTAACTCACGGGCTTGAGTCAGGGGTGCAAGTGTGCCAATTTTCAACATGGAGATGACAGGGCGGTGAAAGATCAATTAGACCAGGGAACTTTAAGGGAAATACTGGCCGTTATTTAGGATTATATGGTACCGGGCAGGAAGGAGTCATGGGCTTCATCGGAGTAACAACAAAAGGTAATTCAGCCGGAATAAGAAAAAAACAGCACTGTGTTCCCTATCGTTGTGAGGTGTCTAGTCGGAAGATGAGATGCCGTTCTCCTCATTTATGTTATGCCTACGATGGCAGTGGAAAAGGCCCCAGACAGAGGAAAGAAGTCTGAATATCAGTGGAATAAGCATTAAATTGTGATGAGCTCAGGAACAACCATGCTCGCAGTCCGAGCAAATCCAGGTTGTGTTTTATGTTCCAATGTAGTGGAGACATCATTGTGAACCCTGAAAGTGCAGTAGGCTCGGTCGGTAGGGCACAGCCCTAACAAGCTAATTAAGGTCTGAGACCTTGGTCAAAGTTATCTCAGAGCTCAAATCTCTTGCGGTGCCCAAACTTTTGAATGGTGCTCCTTTCCTATTTTTCACTGTAAAATTGAACAAAACAAAAATAATATACTAATCTTGCTTAAAATGATGAAAAAAAGTTACTTCACTTAACTATTCACAGTAACATAAATTTTGACCAGTGGTGCCCCAGACTTTTGCAAGCCACTGTACGTCGCTAATAATGCTTTAGCTTCTGTGTGTAACACCCCCTGGTCTTCCGCTTCAAGGAGAGAATGACAGATTCTCCGCTGATATCGGAAATGTTCTATGTTCGGAAATTTCTTGGTGAAACACTTGAGCAGCGGCTCCACAGCAATCACGTCCATCACTCACGGGGAGCAGAAAATCAGACTACTATTATATATTATTGCATCATGACTTTTCCCGTCCGTGACGGCATCTGTTCAGAACATATTGGATGCCGCATTGTAAATTTGCTTCCATACCTTCATTGATGTTTGGACTTCTATTTCTTTCTTCGTGTCCACATCAGCACTACCGAGAACCCCGTCACTCTTTGTGAATATCCCCGCCATACTCACCCATGGAAGGTAAACTCGTACCTCAATATTGACACCTGTCTGCCCTTCGCTGACTAGCTGACAAAATAAACAATTTAATCCCACAACCGACGACCCATTGAGCGAAGGGCTGTTCTCATGAGCCATTCTGTTCAGACCATTCAATACATAAGTAAATCGAAATGGCATATTTGGAACATAAATACAATGTTGTTTTTAAAACGGAAGTGTCAAATAGGCAAATACCATTGTCTACAACACTATCAACAACGCTAGCAATTTAGCGCATCTGCCAAACAATTGTTGTTACAAATGCAATGAATGCAGATGCTATGTCGGTTTAAACATATACACCAAATTCGAGGGTCATGTGTACGGCGGTTGAATTACTTTGCTTCATACCGGTGCGAGCACTGGTGGCCGCTGGTTTACTACACGAAAGACTGCATGCATATCAATTCTATTCACATATAAAACGCTGGGGGTATCTCCGCAGGTCAGGCAGCATCTATGGAAATGAACGAACAGACGACGTTTCGGGCCAAGACTGTTCATCAGGGGGTAGAAAGGAAGGAGGAAGATGGCAAAATAAGAACCTCTTGGGGAGAGGGAAGGACAAGCTAGAAGGGAATGGGTGTTGCCAGGTTGGCGAAATAACAGTCTGTGTGATGACAGGTGAACATGGCAAAGGGCTGCAGAAGAAGGAAGCTGATAGGAGAGGAGAGTGGATCCAAGGAAAAGGGAAGGAAGAGGGGCGTCATGGGAAGGTGATAGGCAGATCAGGCGGAGAGATACGAGGCCGAAGTGGGGAAAGGAAGGAGTGGAAAATACCGGAACTCAACGGAAGTCGATGTTCTCGTCATGGGATTGCAGGCTACCTGGACGGAATTTGAGGTGTAGCACATCCGGCCTGAGAGTAGCCTCATTGTGGCACGAGAGGAAGCCACGGGTCGACATATCGGACCGTGAACGGGGATCGGAAAGAAAATGGTTTGCCACAGGGAAATCCTGCTTCTGTTGATGGAGGTGAGGTGTGACGAAGTGTTATTTAATTTGAAGAAAGGTCTTGGCCAGAAATATCGACAGATTAATCATTTCCAAAGATGCTGCCTAACCTGTTGAGTTCCTCCAGCATTTTGTGCGTGTTGCAGTAAATCTGATTAAACGTTTACATGCATTCAATATCTCCGTGAGCCTGAATATGATATTAGTTTAAGGCTCTTCACTACGTTACAGGAACGTACAAACATGTTATTCTTTATTTTATATTTCTATTGCAAGATCTATAACCGAGACAATTACCAGAGTGAAACAGAACAGCCCATTGACAGGATAATATTGGTCTATGGTGACAAAGTCCATGGATCCTCGGAATGGACAAGATCAACAATAACAATCATGAAATCGAGAGATGAGCCTGAGATTGTCTCACAACAACATTCACTGACTTCTCCAATCGACATTTCTTCATCTTCCAGATTTTGCAATTTCGTGTCAAGCTATTCATACCTCATCACAACTGGGAGTTTACTTGAATGACATCATGTTTATTTTAACCTCAGCTGTTCGAAAACACGTCAGTCTTGTGTGATATTAAATAGTTCGCGTGATGGAGCGAGTATAAATGAATGACCGTGGAGATCCGTCAGCTCAGAGTTTCTCCAACGAGATCGCGGACAGCTGGAAGACAGGGTGAATCTCAGACAGCATGCTTGCAACCTTTTACAGTGTGAGGAAGATATGGTACTTGGTCATTGCTGTGATCGGTGTTCCTGGTAAGAGCACAAGCAAATTAACATTTTAAGTTTTGTGTGCGCGGTCCGTGGACTCGTTCAGTGACCGACAGCGCTGTGATGTCGGAGTGTCAGAGAGTGCGGTGTTCACATTGCGACCAATCTCTGTGTTCGTTCAGAAGTTTCCTTGCTTTTTAATTCATGGCTTCTGCTGGAAGTAAACCGGCAGCTGAAGCGGCCGTAGAGAGGAAGATCGGGTAGATGGATTCATGTTGTAGATTCATAGCAGGCAGTTGTGATTTATCAATGCAAAGCCGCTGTCAAATAAACCCCGATAATCCAGCGCGCTGGCCACCTTTACGGCTATTTGCTTTTATACCGTTTCATTAGAGCAACGTGCTTTAAATTCAAAATTCAAGGTATTGCGCTCTGATTAGAGAAATACCTGCAAATTTGAAGGGAACGCGGGAAGCGAATGGACTTTGAGATTCAGGGGAGAGTGGTCGATTGCATTTGTAAGTCAGACTCTGAATATAAGTCAAGTAAGGGCCTGTGTGCGTGTTTTGTACCAGGGTTTATTTCCACGCCCTGTTATCCGTGAAGTGAAGCAGGAGTTAAGAGCAAGCTCAGCGGTGTCCGTTAGGGGTCAGATGGGGTAAGGTGCACGCGATATTCCGTGCTTGTACAATATGCTTTGAAACATTTAGAATTATGCTGAAGTAATTCGGAGCGGCCCCAAACGAGGCTGATCTTTTGGAGTACCTACACTGTCTTTGATGATATATGCACTAACGTGCTAAATACTTTATAGTTCAGCGGGTCAAGCATAATCCTCAAAAACGAAAATTGAAACTTTCTGATCGGATTCATTGAATGCGTGTGCAGGAACCACGGCCAAGGGTAGTTGCGGAATTTAAAAGAAGCCATCCAAGCGGAGGTGGGGATGGGGCGGTGCTGTGTGCGGGTGATAAACGGGTGGTCAAGAAGGAGACGCAGGCATTGGAACGGTGGAAATGAATTTGCTTTGAACTTTGTAGATGGACAGAGGTGGAGGGAGCGGGACTTCGCTGCACAGTGAGAGTGCCAGGACATAGGTGACAGGAACGCGGTAATCAGCATCACTGAGAAAGTTGCCGAGGTACCCAGGTTTTACACATCAGTCCAAAACCTGACGGGGGGAGATTTATATTGATTTCTCTCAAGCGCTCTCGGCGATCCGTTGATACCGCCTCCTTCCCAAACCCTGTTCCTTTTCCAGTATCGAGTACCTTCTCCGTTCACCCCGCATGCATTCGTGAGAGGGATCTGAGATTCCCGCATTACTCCTTTTAAACTCCCAGAAATGAGTTGTCTGCACAGTTTGATTGTTCTCAATTTCCAGCTTGTCTCTGCCCTGAGACCCACTGATAGGTGAGACAGTAATTCACTCATTCTGTTTGCTGTTCCCCCAGTGAATTTAGTGGCGATTGCGATCCTGTCCCGGGGAAAGTGCGGCCTCTCCACCTGCACCACTCGCTACCTGGTGGCCATGGCAACGGCGGATCTACTAACCATCATCTTTCAGGTCATATTGTGGCGTGTCAGTTATTATTACTTCCCCGGGACTTTCGTGGACATCACCCCCGTGTGCAGTGTGATCGCTGCACTGGCACAGGCAGCCACTGACTGTTCTGTCTGGTTCACCGTCATGTTTACATTTGATCGGTTTGTCGCCATCTGTTGTCAGAAGCGGAAAGCGAAGTATTGCACCGGGAAAACTGCGGCTGTGCTTCTGACGACAACCGGTCTTCTGTTCTGTTTTAAGAATGTGCCCATCTTCTTTACATTTCATCCTGTGAACGTGATTGACAATATACCCTGGGACTGTATTGTGAAGCCGAGCTACTGTACGGATCCAGGGTGGGTGGGATATGAGTGGCTTTCTACCGTTCTAACGCCATTACTGCCTTTCCTATTAATACTACCGCTCAACGCTCTGACAGTCAGACACATTTTAGTGACGAGTCGCGTCCGTAAGGGACTGAGCGGTCAGAAGAAGGCGGAGAAACGCAGTGACCCGGAGTTGGAGAGCAGAAGGAGGTCTGTGATCTTACTTCTCTCCATCTCCGGAAGCTTCATCATCCTGTGGTCGGTGAGTGTTGCTGAATTCCTTTATTACATCATTGCCGGGTTGGATCCAAATAATTACAACGATTCGGAATACATACTTCAACATTCTGGATTCATGCTGATGATATTAAGTTGCTGCACAAACACGTTTATTTATGGGGTGACTCAGTCCAAGTTCAGAGAGCAGTTCCTCAGCGCAGCGAAATATCCGCTCACGTCAATTATTCAACTAATTAATGAACGGAATATCTAAGGTCTTCTCAGAGGCCGTCGCAGTGTTTTCATCTTGTTACTATGGAACTGACGGTCACCGGAGAACGAGGCAGAGGTGAGAAATAAACTGTTTTATAGCCCGAGATAGACACAGCACGGGAACAGACTCTTCGGCATCCGCAGCCCGCGACCTCCACCTCCTAACAATTACTCAACTCATTCCAGCATTTTCTTCACCATAATCCCGCTCCCGTTACAGCCACACCCCTTTAGACAATGATATGGCTGTTCAGGATCTGAGGACATTTCAGTCCAAATCGGCAGATATGTAAGCCATTCGTTACTTTAATCTTTTGCACAAGAATAAAACGAAAGAGAAAGTCAACAGTCCGCAGGAACTTACAGTAAACCTTACACTTGTCCTTCGCGTTGGAAAACCCTGTTGTGAAGAAATATTTAACGCTGCAGAAATCATGCGTTCTGATTATAATTGTGCAAATTCCTATGGAAAACCCAGTTGCCCACTCTGCTCCAGGGAAAGATTGTCATCTCACCTGACGATTTCGATTCAATTTCCACCCGAGGAAACTGCATGTCGAATCTCCTCTGCATTCACTCCAGTACAGTCGCAAGTTTATTATCACTTTTCTCAGCTAAAACTGGTAAAGCCTGAGGTATGGACATGGGAAAGCGCACTCATTTCTCAATTGCTAGCAACTTTCGGACTATTCTGATGGTCATTACCATTGTGGCTTTAGGGTGATTTACATAGATTTTGCCGGGTAATAGTTCAATGTCATTGTGTCGTGACTTAAGGATAATACCTCTTGAAGATATTAGCATTGGGACAATATTTACCCTGTTCGTGTACTATGGACTTTCTATTTCCTCTTTCAAGTCCGCATATTTCGGGTATCTTCGCTTTTCGATTTTCCGTAAGTGGTGTGTTATCTGGAATGGTTGTATCTATTAAGTACGTTGTTCTTGCTTCTTTATCCTGTAATATTATGACCAGAAGGATATCATGTATTGCAATGCTCATGGACCAGGATCTTTCATTTCCCTCTTTCACGCCAGCATAGTTCAGATGACTTTCCCTTACTGATTTCTGTGGAGTTCTCCGTGTTTTGGATAGCCATGCCTCTTTATAGGTTGACTTTACTGGTTTAACCTGCAATATTATATCCAGACGGGTATCGGGTACTGCCCTATCTCAATGAACGAGCAGTCGTAATATAATTGTAGGACTCGACCTCTGAAACTGTATTTATACTAATGTATAGTACCTTTTGTATCATACGTTTGTATCGTAAAGCACGGTTTTGGCGAATAACTCTTACCGCTGCTTTCTGCCTGTGTAAGAAATCAGACTCAATTAAACTGTTGTAGGACTCTGTAATGTGTTGGATAGCTTCTGTGTTTTCCTCGGCATTTTCTGCTTTTACCGTCTTGAATTGTTTGGACTTTTATTGTGTAATTTTGATATTTTTGTGCTAACCACCTGACACCCTTTTACCACAAGCAACCACTCCGTTTCTGGAAGGAGGTCTCCAACATTGAAACAGGCATTGGACGCTTCCTGTCGACATCTACTCTGCACCGATTGAGGGGATGTCGATAGAAGGTTATATTCATCCATTGGTTAATCATATCATCCATGGCGACGCAGTAGAAGTAACTTCACAGTTTCTGACATGTGGAGTGTGATGGAACAGTGTGGAGGGAGATGAACTCTGTGTCTGACCACGGGTGTGTGTGATGGGACGGTGGAGAGTGAGCCTCACTCTGTGTCTGACCACGGGAGTGTGTGATGGGACGGTGGGGAGGGAGCTTCACCCTGTGTCTGACCCCGGGACTGTTTGAAGCGAGGATGCGGAAAGAGCGTTACTTAGTGTTTGACCCTGGGTGTGAGAGATTGGACGGTGTATACGGAATTTCACTCTGCGTCTGAACCCGAGGAATGTGTGATGGATGATACGGATGGAGCTGCTCTCTGTTTCGGACACAAGGAGTGTGGGATGGGATGGTGCGGAGGGAGCTTCACTCTCTGTCAGGCCCCGGGCTGTTTGATGTGATATTGCGGACCGACTTTCATTGTGTTTGTGATCCCTGGAATGCTTAATGGAATGTGCAGGGAGTTTAACTCAGTGTCTGAGGAGACGAGGTCGAATGAGCTTCACTGTGTGTCTGACCCGGTGAGTGATGCGAGGATGAGGAATGAGCCTCACTGCGGGGCTGCCTCAATGTCACAGCGTTCGGCTGGAGCCGGGACCGATGGAACAGTTGGGAATGAAACCCGGAGCGCGCCCGTTAAAGGGGAGGACGGTTTTAAAGGGGACGGCGCGGAAGCGGCCAAAATGTTCCAATCCCAAACCACAGTTCACACATTCTGATGTTCACAATCTCACTCTCAGTCCGGGTGTGGGTTCCTGCAGAGATCTCAGTTCCTTCTTCCATTTCTGACTGAACTGATTGTACTGCAGACTGAAACAGATGGAAGGATACAGATGAAGGAAACATATTACACAACTGCGTCAGTAACAGGACAGTGGGTTAATGTTTCAATAACACTAATTTACAAATATTGCCAGAAAACCCACGGATCGGCTGAAATTTTATCACATTATTTACATAAACACTCATCCGATCGGGAGGGTCAGTATGAGGTGATGGAGAGCGGGGACAGATCGGTCTGTTAGCCAGTTTGATCCCAGATCCAGCACCGTCAGTGATGGGTTTGCACTGAGAGCGGAGACGAGATCCTCAGCACCACAATCTGTGAAGCCGAAATTGTGCAGCCTGCAGATGAGAGACAGTGAGGGTGAAGGACACAGAGAGACAGGAGACGGTAAAATCCCCAGTATTTATCAGTAGCACAATTACTGATGACATTAATACTCTGTTTCAGACACCCAGTGACTGTAAACACAATCTCCCACAGTCTGGTACCTACCCCAGTTTCTATATTTTACACACAGGGTTACTCAGAGCCGCAAACACCAGTTTCTCTCCTGAATCTCCCAGTTTATTATCACTCAGTATCAGGTCCGTTAGAGATCCTATTGTACTGAGAGCGCAGGCGAGTTCCTCGGCACCAGAATCAGTGAGACCGACTTTGAACAACCTTGAGATGAGAGAGAGTAAGGGTGAAGGACACAGAAAGACAGGAGACTGTACAAATCCCCAGTGTTTATCAGTAACACAATTACTGATCACATTAATATTCAGTGTCAAACACCCAGTGACTGTAAACGCGATCTCCCAGTCTGGTATTTAACACCAGTGTCTGTATTTTACGCTCTGGGTTCCTCAGAGACGCAGACACCAGTTTCAATCCTGAATCGCCCAGTTTATTTCACTCAGGTTCAGCGTCGTCAGTAACCCAGTGGGACGGGTGGTCACCAGCACTGAACACCCTGGGAGCAGCATGCCCTGCATAAAACTGTAAACAATGTCAGACATCTTGCACCGGAATTCAGGATCTGTGCATGTGTATTGGGGTTCTCTGTCTCTCCGGCTGTCAGGAAATTCAAGGTTGTCATTGAATTCATCAAAACCATCCAATATAAACAGCAACACCTCTGGGTTGTGTTCTATTTGAAGGCTACGGATGTGTTCATTAACTATACGTCGACTCTGAGACGGGTATCAGTAATATCTGTCAACGTAACGTCCCAACACCCTCAGGCTGTATAAACGTTAAAGTGACAGACTCAGTCCAGATTGTGTGTGAAAGGAAATGTGCAAAATCTTCATGAAGCTCGTCATTCCCCGTGACGTCACTCGTTACTCCATTCTGTAGATACTGAACCGGGTCAAAAACTTTACTGGGTGTTTTTCATAGGCGGCCAAATAGTAACAGGGATATCGAGGGGCAGATAGGGAAACCGATCCTGGAAAGTTGTAAGAAGAGCAGAGTTGTCGTGATGGGAGATCTTAATTTCCCAAATATCGATTGGCATCTCCTTAGAGCTAGGGGTTTAGATGGAGTGGAGTTTGTTAGAACAAGAACATAGAATAGTACAGGACATTACAGGCCCTTCGGCCCACAATTTTGTGCCGACCCTCAAACTGCCTCCCATATAACCCCCCCACCTTAAATTCCTCCATAAACCTGTCTAGTAGTCTCTTAAACTTCACTCGTGTATCTGCCTCCACCACTGACTCAGGCAGTGCATTCCACACACCAACCACTCACTGAGTGAAAAACCTTCCTCTAATATCCCCCTTGAACTTCCCTCCCATTACATTAAAGCCATGTCCTCTTGTACTGAGCAGTGGTGCCCTGGGGAAGAGGCGCTGGCTGTTCACTCTGTCTATTCCTTTTGATAACTTGTACACCTCTCTCATGTCTCCTCTCATCCTCCTTCTCTCCAAAGTGTAAAGCCCTAGCTCCCTTAATCTCAGATCATAATCCATACTCTCTAAACCAGGCAGCATTCTGGTAAATCTCCACTGTACCCTTTCCAATGCTTCCACGTTAGGTGTGTTCAGGAAGGGTTCTTGACACAATATGTAGAAAGCCTATGAAGAAATGTGGCAAAAATTCAATTTGTCAAACATGACCTTCCACGCACAAATCTATGTTGACTGTTCCTAATCAGAACCTGTCTGTCCAGAAAATTATATATACCATCTCTAAGAATATTTTCCATTAATTTACCGAGTCTGTGACGTCTGATGATGTCAAATACGTCCCCACCCCCGAGTGTTCTGACTTCCTTGAGGTGTTCAGTAAATAGATGGCAACCACACTAATGCCCCATCGGTGCCATGACAATGCTATATAGTGAGGGTATCTCGATGACAGTTTGATCTTTTCTAACTGGTGTGAGGAACATATAACACGTATAAGGCGGGTTATTCGGAGACTGTTAAGACTCGCCTGTTTGTGAAATTAGACTGAGATCAGCGTCCGCGAGGTCTCTTCTTTGGGACTTGTCACTTATTGATTTCTGTATTTTATGTGTGTTTGGAATGGCTAGATCTATTAAATAAGTTGCCCTTGCTTGTTTATACTGCAATACTGCATCGACCTGTTATTATGGATTGTCCAGTCTGCAATAAGTTGATCTGACATAAAATAATTTGTGGTATTTTGACTCTAAAAATGGATCAAATTGTATGCATGTGCGGTGTGACTTCATTTCCAGGTTTGCATTTTAAAGCCAGATTTAGATGAATGATGTTTGCATTTGATTGTGGCTGTGTAACTATTCAGATTGTGTTGAGCGGTTACAGGGTCCTGTAATGCTTTCCATTGTCTATGTTTTTTTTCTTGGCATTTTTTAAATTTATCGTGCTTGCTTAGATAGATAGATAGATAGATAGATAGATAGATAGATAGATAGATAGATAGATAGATAGATAGATAGATAGATAGATAGATAGATAGATAGATAGATAGATAGATACTTTATTCATCCCCATGGGGAAATTCAACTTTTTTCCAATGTCCCATACACTTGTTGTAGCAAAACTAATTACATACAATACTTAACTCAGTAAAAAATATGATATGCATCTAAATCACTATCTCAAAAAGCATTAATAATAGCTTTTAAAAAGTTCTTAAGTCCTGGCGGTTGAATTGTAAAGCCTAATGGCATTGGGGAGTATTGACCTCTTCATCCTGTCTGAGGAGCATTGCATCGATAGTAACCTGTCGCTGAAACTGCTTCTCTGTCTGTGGATGGTGCTATGTAGAGGATGTTCAGAGTTTTCCATAATTGACCGTAGCCTACTCAGCGCCCTTCGCTCAGCTACCGATGTTAAACTCTCCAGTACTTTGCCCACGACAGAGCCCGCCTTCCTTACCAGCTTATTAAGACGTGAGGCGTCCCTCTTCTTAATGCTTCCTCACCAACACGCCACCACAAAGAAGAGGGCGCTCTCCACAACTGACCTATAGAACATCTTCAGCTTCTCACTACAGACATTGAATGACGCCAACCTTCTAAGGAAGTACAGTCGACTCTGTGCCTTCCTGCACAAGGCATCTGTGTTGGCAGTCCAGTCTAGATTCTCGTCTAACGGTGATCGTGGGGATGTTTTCCATGAAGAACCATGCTCTTCCATTGGTTCACTTTTTCTTTAATAGTGGTAATTACGGGGCTGGAGCTTATGAGAAAATGGCGTCTAACGGCGACTCATTTGTTTGCATCTTCAGAAGTAACTCTATCTCTGCCTTTAATATCTCTCTTCTTCCCTTTTAGGTTTATTTTGAAGATCCTGGCCTGGAGTTACACGCTGACTTCGATTATTCTCGGGAATGGACCCGCCATCGGGGTCTCACGACTGGCCGTTCTTCCACTCGGCCTAGAAGATTAGGGCGCCTTCGGAGCTTCAGGATTTCGTGGCCCTGGAAGCAGGCCGACTCGAGTTTGGTGATTCTACAGGAAATCGGTGTCTCCTGATCGGCAGAAGATCGAAAGCAGCAAGTTGGCTGTTGGCTGTGTGCCTAGAGACCCGAGTTCTTTGGGCAGAAAAAGTGAAGCAACAAATTATTAACACCATAAATCAGCGAGTGTTTGTGTCTCGGGGTCAACTCTTTTCCCCTTATTAGGGAGAGAGAGAGCCTGTGGTATGTCGAATCACCTGGTGAGTAAATAGTCTTTGGGGCACTGCAAGTCTGTGTCTTTATTGATGTTTTGCTGCACGTTTGATGCAAGCTGGGGGGGGGGCGATCATTTTTTTTTGCTGGTGGTGCAGGGTGGGTTATTTGCTTTGCTGCTGCTTACGCGTGGGAGGGAGGAGCTGCGGGGAATGTTGGAACATTTAACTGTCATTTACTCTTTGGGACACTCTACTGTTTTCGTGGATGGTTCTGAAGAAAAACAATTTCAGGATGTATATTGTACACATTCCTCCGACATTAAGTATACTCTGCTTTTTAAACATTTGAAACTTTTGACTTTTCTAGGATGTGCTCTCGCTTACATTTAGTAGCGTACTCTTCTTATCAGAATTGAAATGCTCTCAAAGAGAGCCTATATTTTTCTTATTATCTACTATGTTTCTATTTGCACATTTTGTTGTATTTTGCACTCGTTCGCTTAGCGTTCTTGGTGCCGACATTCATTGATTCAGTTACGGTTACTGGGTTTATTTGAGTATGCCCGCAAAAATGTGGCTATTCGTTTCCACCTATGTGCTGACATGTGGCTACTTTCGTAATAAATTTACTTTGAACTCTGAATATAATCATCCCTTTTTAAATTGATCCGAGAGGACCAGCTGTTCGTCGCCTTCAAAGTGAAATCCTCCCTGTCAACTACTGTCATGTTCGCCGCAGTCGGTGGTACAACTCTCTTCCTCACTTAAGTTCCTCTTTAGCAGCGCATTCGGACCCGGTAAGCCTGAGATGCCAATCGTACTCATACGTCAAACACATTTCCATAACCAAGTGTCCATAACACCGTCATTCACAACCACCTGCAGATTTTACGGGATTCACTAGTCTCAGAGATGAAGAAAATAGCGTTAGTAATTTAAATAAATCCGCTAAAGGACTATAAATACTATAATTAAATGATATTATAATATCATAATAAATATTAAAATAAATATACTATTTTATAAATATAATAGATTATAAATATTCCTAAATAATATTTAGGGAAGACGATTGCAAAACATCGCTTTGTCTTCCAATAGACTGTACCATAAAGCAACGTCGTCAATAAAAGAGAAATTTATAATTGAAACGTTGTGCTAACAATGTAAATTTTGCATTTCAGTTTGACAAGGTGACTGACGTATTTTTAGATTCGGGGATATTTATTTACTCCCCATGAAGCTGCATCGGGGTAGAGCAACAAACTTTGTATATCTTATCCGATTAAAAGTAAATCTTAGCGTGTCTCTGCGTTAAGTCTTCGTAATTATGGATTCGATTAAACAAAAATGTGCATTTGATGGCAAGATTAGCATATGGTTGATGAATGTGTAAAAATAATTCAAGTCCAACAATTAAAAAAGCTAAAAATGCATTAAATATCCCCTATTGTGTGTGTGTGTGTGTGTGTGTGTGTGTGTGTGTGTGTGTGTGTGTGTGTGTGTGTGTGTTTATTAACAAGGATAATCATTGCTCGTGGAGACGGGATGTCGCAACGTTGAAAATTACGACCATACACTTTCAGCTATCACATTAGATCTTGACCTCAGAATTTTAATGTGCAGCGTATTCGACTTGCCCTTTCCCTCCAAAATTCAAAAGACTTTCGGGGAGCCATTCAAGGTTGCTTCGTTCGCGGCCACTATTAGTTTGTTGATTAGGTTCCACATAAAAGTCCTCCATATCCTGGTCAAATTTTATATCGGTTGTGTGACGAACGACACAGCGATCTTGAGATTGGATGACACAGGAGCAGTCTGATCTTGTGAACGTAATGAGAGAGGTTTGGATCAGGATGAACTCAAATGCAGAGTAAAGTCTGTAATTAGCTCAGACTCAGACTCAAAATTAACAAAACGATATAAACACAATCCATTGGCGAAATCTCAAGCAGTAATACGAGAAATGCAACTCTTCCGATTGAGCCCTGAGCTCTCAGCACGAGGACTTCATGCAGGGACTTTCCATGAATAAACATGACAGCAATAATAGGCAGTCTGATAAGGGAGAACGGCATTCATTCATTTACATTATTACGTTGTATGTACAGACACCTCATTGGGGGTGAGAACTTGTATTTTCATTTGAGCTGATTTTCCACTCACTGTGCTTCATTTTCGCAGCCAGTTCACGTGAACCTTCACTTCATTGTTGTACTCCATGTCCAACAAACCATATATCATCAATACAGTTAAAACTGGGACAGCAAGTGAGGGATTACACTCTGTCGACTCGCTGTCTACTGGATCATTAAATTCAGTCGGCCTTTGTAAATACCCTTGAAGTGACAATTGAATGAAGAGTGCGCTTGATCAAAGTCACAATATCTGGGAAGAAGTAGAGAACGATATGTAGTTACACAGACAGACAGACAGAGAAACAGGCAGGCAGAGAACAGGCACACCGGCAGACGACAAGATAGTTAGAGAGATAGATGGATAGATAAGTAAATGTGCAGACACGCATATCGACAGACGAACATATATGTTGTTCAGAAAACTATAATCTGAAAATCAGTGAACAGAACCGAGGCAAAGTCAATGGAAATAGACAAAGAAGATGTATTTGTTCTTGCCATGTGATCGCAGGAATGGAGGTCCGTTCTCAGGGATGGCTTCATCAAAGCAACTACAGATGGACACAATGAGTTGTTTTGATTTTGGTGATCGAAAGCAAACCATTTTCAGATGAGAAGGAACAGCCTGTGACTTGCTGGTCTGCGCCGAGTGTTTGGCTTGAAACAGTCTGAGTTGGGAAGGACAATATCAGTTACCAAGATCACGGTGAAGCTTAGGCAGACAAATAAAAAATGAAACCCACACTCTCACACTGTAACAGAGACCGACAGATACAGAATGAAACCTACACTCTCACACTGTAACAGAGACCGACTGATACAGAATGAAACCCACACTCTCACACTGTAACAGAGACTGACAGATACAGAATGAACCCCACACTCTCACACTGTAACAGAGACTGACAGATACAGAATGAAACCCACACTCTCACACTGTAGCATTGTAACCCTCTCTTCATTTTTACCTTGTAGTCAACTGCATGCTCAATCCTATTACTCTGTTCTCCCAATTTATTGTTCTTCTTCTTTAATTCTGCTGTGAATAATCCTTGTTTCTAGAACATGGCCTTGCAGCTGTTTCAATGTCGCTTTTGTTTCTTCAATCCTTTAATCGATATTCTGACTCCACCGTGAAATATCGTGTTCAACGCGTTCCGGTTGGGAGGAGAAAGTCATGAACTGGGAGATCGACAAAGAATTTAATGCATGTGCTGATACTCATTTGCCTGCGCGCACGCGTTTGTGTGTGTGTGTGTGTGTGTGTGTGTGTGTGTGTGTGTGTGTGTGTGTGTGTGTGTGTGTTGTGTGTTTGTGTGTGTGTGTATGTTGTGTGTGTGTTTGTGTGTGTGTGTGTGCGCGTGTGTGTCTGCGTGTGTTTGTGTGTGCGTGTTATGTGCGTGTTTGTGTGTGTGTGTTATGTGTGTGTGTGTGTTAGTGTGTGTGTGTGTGTGTGTGTGCGTTTGTGTGTGTGTGTGTTGTGTGTTTGTGTGTGTGTGTATGTTGTGTGTGTGTTTGTGTGTGTGTGTGTGCGCGTGTGTGTCTGCGTGTGTTTGTGTGTGCGTGTTATGTGCGTGTGTTTGTGTGTGTGTTATGTGTGTGTGTGTGTGTGTGTTAGTGTGTGTGTGTGTGCGCGTGTGTGTGTGTGTGTGTGTGTGTGTGTGTGTGTGTGTGTGTGTGTGTGTGTGTGTGTGTGTGTGTGTGTGTGTGTCTGCTAATAATTGTTTTTAATATGGCTTTATGTGATGGTGTGTCCCTACTTGTCGGTCCTGCATTTATTTCTGCAGGGCACTGCGAAGGTAATGCCAAGAACACGGGCATTTTTACGTTCAACCATGAGAAGAATGGGTTTGGAATCTATAGATGGCCGGAAGTATTTTGTTAAATTATGCCGGTATTCCCACCAGGGAGAAACGTGTGGATGGTTGTGCTCGTACCCCACAGGGCAGTGAATGGCAGCCCTATCAGCCCATTGTATTCCTACAGCGAATTGCGTGCCACAGAAGTTCAGCGTCTCACTGTTCCTCAGGTGGTTTCAACATCGGCTTTGTCCGTTACTTCATCGTTTCAAACTCCACAGAACGAGTAGGAAATTTGATACAGATACGTTTTAAGATATATTAGAGGTACACACTTACATACATAACTTTAGCAGCTTAATACGCACTTTTTCCCTGAATCAAGTTCTTTCTGAAATCCAACCTGGTTACTCTGTAATATATTTACTGGTACTTATTTGCATTTACACTGATGTTGATACAATGCTTACTATTGTTCTCTCTCTCTGGTACAGCAGCGGACAATGTCTGTAATGCTGGGGTCATTGGTTTGCATTTCGCGCCACATACTTGCCAACATCTGTGTTTGTGACTGACTCCGGTGACAGTGAAACAGTGAGGGTTTGCGCCAAAAAACAAAACATTAATGTCAATGTATCATATCCAGGAAAAAGTCACCGTAGCAAAGTAAGAGAATCATAAGCTACGTCCACATTATACCGGATAATTTTGAAACCTCCGGTTTCGTGTAAAAACGATAGGCGTCCACCCGAGGCGTTTTTGAAATACCTCCGTCCACATTAAAATGTTTATTTGGGCGAATCTCCTCCTACTGGGTATGAGAAGGCCACATTTATCGAAATCAAGCGACATGTTTGGTGTCGAACCTCGCCGTGAAGGATTTGCTGCGCGTTGGTGCGACTAGAAAAACTTAAAAGGAAATTGCCAAACGACGGACAGCTGTTGGCTCTCACGCAGAGGGACTTAAAAAAAGCAAACACCGGAGCGTATGGAGGCAACCGACAGGGAGTTCACGGATAGTATGACCCGACTGATGACGAACATTGAAAAACTGACTAACTCTGTTGCAGAGGGATTTGCAGTGATGAGTAATATGATGGCTCACCCCGAGTACTTTTCACCGCCACAATACCAGCTTCACAGCCACTACAATAGCAACACATACGGACACACAGACCACCGGGTGGCCCCAATGCACCACTGCACAACATCTTCCCCACTCCCACAGAGGGGTGACGCTGGAAACAGTTCCTACATCCGCTGTGTCTTCACCGATGAAAGGGACGACAGCTACAACGAAATGCAATAAGGCTTGTTACTGGGCAAAAGTGAAATTTGCTGTTACCTCATTTTGTTTGCCTTTACTTTTGCCATGTCTTTCTGTATTATTTTGCTGTATTTAACATGTGCAATAAAACGAGTTACTGGGCAAAGGTGATGTAGTCCCAGCGTTAGCCGTCCCTTGAGGCTACAAGACTGATGTTTTTTTCAGTTCAATGAAATAAGGCGTGTTATTTCCCCATTGGCATTATGGTTCGCTAAAACAGAGAAATAATTGCTAATTAGTAGTAATTATTTGTAGTAAATAGTAGTAATGTACAAGTTGTTTTCATCATTAGGAACCGATTATTCTATAAAATAATGCCATTCTGTGCTTCAGCTACATTAAGGACAGAAACATCCAGACGCGGTGGACTCTCAACAACGTGTGATCGGTGAAGGGTTTTACTTTGCAGGCGTAAAAGAAATTTGCTCTCTGGGCGTTGTTATAACTGTTTGAGTTTACTTAGTGGCTATTTACAACTTTTATGATATTTAGAAATTGGGAATATTCGGAAAACAATTGCAAATACTAACAGCCTTTGATTAACAATGCCTGAAGAGAGGGCTATTTGTTACACAGTGATTACAATTGTCGGCATCCCGGGTAAGTGCCTTTCGATTACTTATACGGAAGCAGAGACCTGCAGCCGCTCTCAGCAACTGCTGATGTGATTTTAATCGGTGTTTATTAAAAATCCCTAAAATGCCGTCTCGTTCCTCTCAGTCTCCTGCGCCCTGTTAATATTTTAACCTGGTTCATGCAGACTTGTCACTGGAACTGCCTGTAGTCTTCTCATTTGTGACGTGAGACCTCGAACTGTACAGACACAGCACAAACAACCCATGTCCGGCAAAACCTCCCGTCATTAGCGGACCTCATTCCTTCCAACCCTGTCACGTGAGCCGTGGATTAAAGTTTAAACTGGCAGTAAATATCTTTAATTTCAACTTGTGAAATTCTGTTCCCTTTTCTGGTTCAGGTTCACGGGAAGTGAGCATCACAGGCAATTCTGATATTATTACAGTCTCTCTAATTTTCCCGATCGGATGATTAACGTAACAATCCGCAGCATTCTTGTGTCTACAGTCACATAAAATCCAGATAAAGGCGAATATTCTCCATCCCTAAAGAACATTTATGAAACAAATGACGTTTGACAGCAACTCAGTAGTGTCGTGTGCTGCGTCACCGAGGCCGGCTTGTAAGGAAAGGGTGAAAGTGACTCGTCTAAAGACAGGGATTCCAACAGCGCGGCCGTGCGGTGGGATTCCATTTCACTATAAACGATGCGCCGCCACGGCTGTGATCCAGAGACTCTTGTCGCTCCGCAAACACTCGCGCACGCATCTTCCAGCGGCTGAGCGCCCAGTTGCAAATTTACCAATTTCCACCAAAAATTTCACTTCCATCTTTCTAAAAGGTAAACTCATTTTCCCCTCCCAGCGCTGTTCAATTAAAGGACGCTCAATTTTCTACTCTTTGACAATTCCCAAGTTCTTCCAGTCTCAAATTCTGATCTATGTTCTTCGGTGTCAGCACTGTCCCCTCGCAGATGCGTGTGTACGCAGCTGCGCCAGAACTGAAATGGGTCACTCTGTAAATATTTTTTTGAAATCATTGTTAATATAATTATGAAATACCGTGAAATTAACTGTATTACTGAATATAATCCATTAATGTGCTAGATATTAAACGTACCACATTTACATTGGAACATTTTAGAGCTTCAACCTATTTGCGTTGTCATTATTTCAGTTTGCAACACTGTCAAAAATGGTCACAATAAAGACAGAAACCACCAACGCCGTTCAGTCAGAACATTTCACTTTGGCATACTCCCTGTCAGAGGTGACTGCCTGACAGCCGTTACCTGTGTTGTGTTGTGTTTTATCATTGTTTGACATGGATAATACATATAAAACAAACATAACAAGTGCCGAGCACTTTAAAGACAGGGTAACAATGTTCTGCTCAGAGCAATGGTTTGTCCCCGAAGCAGGAAAATAAAACAGAGGGAAGGTTGCTGGGGTGCGAGATCTTGGTTTCGGAATCTGACCTTGCAATCGATTAATAACTAAAGCCTCTAGAAAGAAGCGTAGATGCGCACGTCAATTACACTACCTCTCTCCTTGGAGATACTGCGCTTGTAGTTCTGTGAACAGTTCTGGTCGCCCTGTAATACGAAAGGCAGATGTACGCTGAACGGAATGTAAAGAATATTTACAAAGATGCTGCCGGAACTCCAGGGCTTGAGTTACAGGGAGAGGTTCGGCAGAAGGCATTTTATTCTTTGAGGCAGGCAATTCGCGGATGGCTTAATAAAGATTCATAAAGCTATGATAATGGGGAAATTCCGGGAAACAGCGAGATCCGGAGATGGAGAGTCGGAGGCAATCCATCATTCTGCTCTTCAGCCTGTCGGCGAGTTTCCTTCTCTGTTGGGCGACAATCACTCTGGTCTTCATTCTCATGCGATGCCTCTACACAGACCTGGAAATGTTCTATTCGGCTTTTTCAGACACAGTTTGCAGGTTCTGTGTTTCAGAATTTCAGCAGCTGCACGAATACATTTATCTACGGAATGACCCAGACCAGATTCAGAGAGCAGTTGGAAGTACTTTTGATCTCCCCCGCTATTTTTGTTTTGAAACATTTTAGAAGTCTCTACCACTCAGTCGAAAGGGTCAAGTAATTTTGACATTCCGAAAATAAATCCACACCAGCTCTACAAGCGCATGAATAAATTGAACTTCCTGAAAACGTTGTTGTTCCCAGCAGTTCAGCCTTTCCATTATTTCAGGAAATGAGGTATTGTTATTTATATATAAGTTGTGGGGATAATCAGGTAAGAAGTTGTGAAAGGGAGACATGAATGCGGAATGGTGAAGAAGTTGTGGGGGTGAGTGTGGGTAATGACCAGACGTTAGAGAAATCGATGTTCTTGCCATGATATTGGAGGCTACCCTGACGGAATACAAGGTGTCAGTACTCGAACCTGTGTGTCGGCGCCTTGGCAGTAGAGGAGGCCGCGGACGGGCATGTCAGAATGGGAACGGGAAGTAGAATTGAAATGGGCGGCCACCGCTTTCCGTGGCAGGTGCTCGACGAGGGGGAGGGGCCTTCCGATCTACGTTGGGTCTCACTGATATATAGGAGCTGTCAACGACCGGATACATTAGATGACCAACAGACTCGCAGGTGAAGTGACGCCACACCTGGAAGGACTGTTTGGGCCCTGAGGGAGGGGGTGTAAGAGCAGATGTTGCGCTTGTTCCAGTTGTAATGATAAGTGCCAGGAGGAAGATCAGTAGGGAGGGACAAGAGAGTAACATAGGGAGTCATCCCTGCTGAAAGCAGAAATGGTCGGGAGTTGTATGAGGATGGGAAGATGTGCTCGGTGGTGGGATCCCGTTGGAGGTGGTGGAAGTTATGTACAATTATGTGCAGAATGTGCATTGTGGTGCGGTAAGTGAGGACAAGAGGAACACTCTCCGTGATGGGGCGGCGGGAGGATGGTGTAAGGGCAGATGTGTGTGAAATGGAAGAGATGCGGGTGAGGCAGCGTTCATGTTGGGGGAGAGGAAGCCCCTTTCTTTGAAGAAGAAGGACATCTCAGTTGTTCTGGAATGAAAAGGCTCAGCCTGTGAGCAGATACAGAGGGGGCGGAGGAGCTGAAAGAAGGGGTGACTTTGTTTACAAATGACAGGGTGGAAAGAGGGACCGTCTGGACTGCGGTGAGGCAGTAGGTTTATTAAATATACCAGTGGATATACTGTCTCCGGAGATGGAGGCAGAGATGGAGAAAGGGAAGAGAGGAGTCGGAAATGGAGCAGGTAAATTTGAGGGCAGGGTGAAGTCGGAGGCAAAGTTGAATAATTCGACGAGCTCAGCACGAGTGCGGAGAGCAGCAACTATGCAATCGTCGATGTAGCGTTGGATGATTTCGGGAACGTTGCTGTTGTATGCTTTGAACAAGTCCAGCTGACTTATCCAACTTCATGCTTTCCAAATGCTCCAGCACATCTTTTTCCTTAATATTTAGATACTCAGGCTTTTCAGTCCGCTGTTGCTTATCCCTACAATCCTCAAGATCCTTTCTCCGTAGTGAATACTGAAGCAACGTACTCATTAAGTACCTCCCCTATCTCCCCCCGTTCCATATACTCTTTTCCACTGTCACACTTGATTGGTTCTATTCTCTCATTTCTTATCCTCTTACTCTTCACATACTTGTAGAATGTCTTGGGGTTTTCCTTAATCCTGTCCACCAAGGCCTTCTCATGGCCCCTTCCGGCTCTCCTAATTTCTTTCTTGAGCTCCTTCATGCTAACGTTATAATCTTCCAGCTCTCTATCATTACCTAGCTTTTTGAACCTTTCGTAATCTCTTCCTTTCTTCTTGACTAGATTTACCACAGCCTTTGTACACTTCTTCGGCTTCTCTGCTCCAGGACGAGTAATAACAGATTTTCCAGTCTAACCTGCGTCTGAGGTCCCTTACCGGTGGAAATATTCCTAGGAATATTCTCGGCTACATGACGGAAACGTCCACATCCATCCTAAATTGCCCGAACCAGAATTGGGAGCCACAGTCCAGCTGTGCCCAGCTTTGCTCCAACATCTTCCTGCTTTTGTCTCTGGGCTTCGAAGTGTCCGATGTCCCTCACTCCCCACTCTCTCAACGAAGTAGTGAAGCTGTCCAACTCATCACAAGCACATCGCTTCTCGGAGTGAGCAGTATCTACAGGAGGCGCCTCCTCAAGAAAGTGACGTCGTCATCAAAGGTCCCGTCATTTAGGACATTCTGTCTGTCACAGCTGCAGTCAGACAGGACCCGTATGCGTGTCACGTGCTTTTGTCGTCATGCGGTAACCGTGAATTCCATTACAGAATAACACAGCTATAAATTACAATAACTACAGTCTGTACAGAAATAAATTAAATATACTGTGCAGAACAAAAGACAAAAATACAGAGGAAGATTTCATCACCGGATCGATCTCTGTTCAGAAATCTGATTGCGGATGGAAGAAGCTGCTCCTGAGTGTGTGAGATCGGGTCCCTGTGCCCTCTGGGCGAGCGAGGGGAGTGGGGTGAACTCTTTACTGATGGATACAACTTTTTGAGGCATCGCCTTTTGAAGGTGTTTTGGGTGCGTGGGAGGCTGGTGCCTATGATGCAGCCTTGCGAGAAAACATTTTCAGCAGACTGATCTGATCCTGTGCAGCGGCCCCTCCATGGCGGACGGTGATGCTTTCAGTCAGAATGCTCTCCACGGTACGTCTGTCGAAATGTGCGAGGGTCCTCCGTGACATATCGATTCCTCTCAAACTCTGAATGAACGATCGCCGCCGTCGTGCTCTCTTTGAGACTGCATCAATATATTGGGCCCGAGATGGATTCTCAAAGAGGTTAACACCAATGAAATTGAAACTGCTCACTCCTTCCACTTCCGGTCCGTCAACGAGAGGACTGTTGGATGGTCCCTCGACCTCCCCTTCCTGGACACAGAGGCTGAGGCTGGGGGGAGATCTGGCAGAACCTGGTAGAGTTATGAGAGGCATAGAAGGTGAATTATTGTGGCTAAGGTAGAAATATCAAGTCAGTGATGGTTTGTTTTTAACGCGAGAGGAGAGTAGCTTAGAGGAGATGCGCCGCACAAGTTTGTGTTTTTTTCCCCACAGATAATGGTGTGTGACTGGAAAATCTGTCAAGTGTGGTCGTCGGTAATACATTGTTGTTTACGACGTTGTTGGCTGAGCACATGAACATGCAGTGAATGAATGGAGATGGGTCATGTACAGTCAACAGAGTTTAGTCTCATTCGGTATCTTGTTGAGCGCAGGAAGAGTGAGTCACAGGGCTTGTTCCTGTTCTCTACTGTTCCATGATCCCAACATGTCCAGGTGATGTGTTCACATTGTGATATCAGTCTGTTCATCATCTTCTGTCCATATAACCATATAACCATATAACAATCACAGCACGGAAACAGGCCATCTCGGCCTTCCTGGTCCGTGCAGAACTCTTAATCTCACCTAGTCCCACCTACCCGCACTCAGCCCATAACCCTCCACTCCTTTCCTGTCCATATACCTATCCAATTTTACCTTAAATGACACAACTGAACTGGCCTCTACTACTTCTACAGGAAGCTCATTCCACACAACTATCATACTCTGAGTAAAGAAATACCCCCTCGTGTTTCCCTTAAACTTTTGTCCCCTAACTCTCAAATCATGTCCTCTCGTTTGAATCTCCCCTACTCTCAATGGAAACAGCCGATTCGCGTCAACTCTATCTATCCCTCTCAAAGTTTTAAATACCTCATTCAATTCCCCCCTCAACCTTCTACGCTCCAATGAATAGAGACCTAACTTGTTCAACCTTTCTCTGTAACTTAAGTGCTGAAACCCAGCTAACATCCTAGTAAATCGTCTCTGCACTCTCTCTAATTTATTGATATCTTTCCTATAATTCGGTGACCAGAACTGTACACAATATTCCAAATTTGGCCTTACCAATGTCTTGTACAATTTTAACATTACATCCCAACTTCTGTACTCAATGCTCTGATTTATAAAGGCCAGCGTTCCAAAAGCCTTCTTCACCACCCTATCTACATGAGACTCCACCTTCAGGGAATTATGCACTGTTATTCCTAGATCTCTCTGCTCCACTTCATTCCTCAATGTACTACTATTTACCCTGTATGTTCTATTTGGATTATTCCTGCCAAAATGTAGAGCCTCACACTTCTCAGCATTAAACTCCATCTGCCAACGTTCAGCCCATTCTTCTAACCGGCATAAATCTCCCTGCAAGCTTTGAAAACCCACCTCCTTATCCACAACACCTCCTACCTTAGTATCATCGGCATACTTTCTAATCCAATTTACCACCCCATCATCCAGATTATTTATGTATATTACAAACAACATTGGGCCCAAAACAGATCCTTGAGGCACCCCGCTAGTCACCGGCCTCCATCCCGATAAACAATTATCCACCACTACTCTCTGGCATCTCCCATCTAGCCACTGTTAAATCCATTTTATTACTCCAGCATTAATAACTAACGACTGAACCTTCTTAACTAACCTTCCATGTGGAACTTTGTCAAAGGCCTTGCTGAAGTCCATATAGAATGCATCCACTACCTTACACTCGTCAACATTCCTCGTAACGTCTTCAAAAAATTCAATAAGGTTTGTCAAACATGACATTCCACGCACAAATCCATGCTGGCTGCTCCTAATCAGATCCTGTCTATCCAGATAATTATAAATACTATCTCTAAGAATACTTTCCATTAATTTGCCCACCACTGATGTCAAACTGACAGGTCTATAATTGCTCGGCTTACTTCTAGAACCCTTTTTAAACAATGGAACCACATGAGCAATACGCCAATCCTCCGGCACAATCCCCGTTTCTAATGACATCTGAAAGATCTCCGTTAGAGCTCCTGCTATCTCTACACGAAATTCCCTCAAGGTCCTCGGGAATATCCTGTCAGGACCCGGAGATTTATCCACTTTTAAATTTCTTAAAAGTGCCAGTACTTCCACCTCTTTAATTGTCATAGGTTCCATAACTTCCTCACTTGTTTCCCACACCTTACACAATTCAATATCCTTCTCCTTAGTGAATACCGAAGAGAAGAAATCGTTCAAAATCTCTCCCATCTCCCTCGGCTCCACACATAGCTGACCACCCTGGTTCTCTATGGGACCAATTTTATCCCTCACTATCCTCTTGCTTTTAATATAACTGTAGAAACCTTTCGGATTTACTTTCATCTTATTTGCCAAACCAACCTCGTATCTTCTTTTAGCTTTTCTAATCTCTTTCTTAAGATTCCTTTTACATTCTTTATATTCCTCAAGCAATTCCTTTACTCCATGCTGCCTATATCTATTGTAGACATCCCTCTTTTTCCGAACCAAGTTTCTAATATCCCTTGAAAACCATGGTGCTTCCAAACCTTTACCCTTTCCTTTCAACGTAACAGGAACATAAAGATTCTGTACCCTCATAATTTCACCCTTAAATGACCTCCATTTCTCTATTACATCCTTCCCATAAAACAACTTGAACCAATCCACTCTCTCTAAATCCCTTCGCATCTCCTCAAAGTTAGCCTTTCTCTAAATCCCTTCGCCTCTCCTCAAAGTTAGCCATTCACCCCATTCATCTCGTTCTTCTGCACTGACGGTGTAATATAGGACACTGTATCCTGCAACACAGGAGTAACTCTTCCGCGCATCATGTGCCTGACGAGGGGAACATTCCAGGCTGTGCAGTGACGTAATCAGTGACGCCAAATTCTCAGGATTCTTCGATCAACCGCGTGCTGCAGTGTGTAGCTTTGGATGATTCTAAATGTGAAACTTGATCTCCCCTCGCATTCCCAATCACAAACGCTTTCAGTGCTGCACGGAACAAGGCTGTCACAATTTTATCAATGAAAAATGCATGGCATATTGCAGAGCAGTCTGAAGCTGTCATGAGAAAATCGAAATTAATATTATATTATTTGTGAGTCGGAAATAACTCTAGTTAATTCATGGACAGGTGCACATTGAGGAATATCGGACAGAATCGGCAAACATAAGAGTGCGGAATACACGGTGAAGGGCGCAATTTAGAACTGTTCAAGGCAAGTCAAGTCACGTTTTATTGTCATTTCGACCATAACTGCTCGTACAGTACATAGTAAACATGAGACATCGTTTTTCAGAACCATGGTGCTACATAAAACAGTACAAAAACTACACTGAACTACGTAAAAAGCAACACAGAAAAAAAACAACACTAGACTACAGACCTACCCAGGATTGCATAAAGTGCCCAAACAGTGCAGGCATTACAATAAATAATAAACAAGACAATAGGCACAGTAGAGGGCAGTAAGTTGGTGTCAGTCCAGACTCTGGGTATTGAGGACTCTGATAGCTTGGGGGTAGAAACTGTTACATAGTCTGGTCGTGAGAGCCCGAATGCTTCGGTGCCTTTTCCCAGATGGTAGGAGGGAGAAGAGTTTGTATGAGGGGTGCGTGGGGTCTTTCATGATGCTGTTTCCTTTGCGGATGCAGCGTGTGGTGTAAATGTCCGTGATGGTGGGAAGAGAGACCCCGATGATCTTCTCAGCTGACCTCACTATCCGCTGCAGGGTCTTGCGATCTGAGATGGTGCAATTTCCGAACCAGGCAGTGATGCAGCTGCTCAGGATGCTCTCAATACAACCCCTGTAGAATGTGATGAGAGAAATGCATATAAATGCTGCTCCAACATGAAACTCGCTGCGCCTGTGGTTTTATTTCAATCACTTTATTAATTTAGTTTTGCACTTACTGAATTAACTTCTTTGAAATATTTATTTTCCTTATTTTAATTCAACATTTCAGAGATTGTTTTACCAAACCATAGAAATATACAGATCAGGTGCTGTTCGTTTGGCTCTATGTAGTTTAGCAACGAATCGCATGCAGAATGATGTCGGGCCGAACGGTCTGTTTGTCATAAGACTCTATTACACAGGACGTGCTGCTCCGTACAGCCGTCACCTTTCATCAGTGCACTGTTTCTCTCACATTTTTAGCATAAACCAACTGCAGGAGACTCTTGTTCTAAAAATAGCTCAGGGAATACAGAGTCTATTTTAAGAGTATTTTCTGAATTTGAGGAACAGCGGGAAAAAAAGAGGAAAATAGACCCGCTCACACTGAATCAGAGGCTGACAGGTACAGGACTGAGATGACACACGTAATGCTCGAGCAGAGACTGACAGATAAAGAATGACCCCCAAAAATCTGACACTGTGGAAGAGACTGACAGATACAGACAGGTAAGTTTTTCGTTTGCTTAGAGTAGAGAGAATGCCAGGCAGGATGTTGGAATGCTCCTTTTGCAGGATGTGAGAAGTCAACGAGACCTCCGGTGTCCCTGACAAAGACATCTGCAGGAAGTGCATCCGGCTGCAGCTCCTAATAAACCACTGTAGGGAACTGGAGCAGGAGCTGGATGACCTCCGGATCATTGGGGAGAATGAGGAGTTTATAGATAGTAGCTTCAGGGAGCTGGTTACGCTAAAGGAACAGGGCACAGGTAATTGTGTTACCATCAGGCGAGGGAAGGGGTAAAAGCAGGCAGAGCAGGGTTCCCCTGTGGTCATTCCCCTCAACAACCAGTGTACCAATTTGGATACTGTTGGTGGGGGGTGGAATGACTTTACTGGGACAAGCTGAGGGATTCGAATTTTAATTTTCACATATTGATTGGGACTCCGATACTATTAAAGGTCTAGACGGTTAGAGTTTGTAAACTGTGTTCAGGATTTTTTACTAAATCAATATATAGAGCTACTAACTCGGGAGGATGCAATATTAGATCTCCTATTAGGAAACGAGTTAGGACAGGTGACGGAAGTGTGTGTAGGGGAACACATTGGTTCCAGTGATCATAACACCATTAGTTTCAAACTGACCATCAATAAAGATAGATCTGGTCCCCGGGTCTTCTAAAATGGAGAAAGGCCAAATTTGAAGAAAGGAGAAAGGTTTTAAAAAGCGTGGATTGGGACAGGTTGTTGTCTGGCAAGGATGTGATTGGTAAGTGGGGGCCTTCAATGGAGAAACTTTGGAAGTGCAGAGTTTATATGTTCCTGTCAGGATTAAAGGCAAAACGAATAAGAATAAGGAACCTTGGTTCTCAAGGGATATTGGAACTCTGATAAAGAAGAAGAGAGAGATGTATGACATGTATAGGCAACAGGGAGCATATGAAGTGCTTAACGAGTATAAAAAGTGCAACAAAATACTTAAGAAGCTTGTCAGGAGTACTACAATAAGACATGAGGTTGCTTTGGCAGTCAAGGTGAAGGATAATCTTAAGAGCTTCTACAGGTATATTAAGAGCAAAAGGATAGTAAGGGATAAAATTGGTCCTCTTGAAGATCAGAGTGGTCGGCTATGTATGGAACCAAAAGAAATGGGGGAGATCTTAAATAGTTTTTTGCCTCTCTTTTTGCTAAGGATATTGGCATCGAGTCTATGGAAACAAGGCAGACAAGTAGTGAGGTCATGGAACTTATACAGATTAAAGAGGAGGAAGTGCTTGCTGTCTTGAGGCAAATCAGAGTAGATAAATCCCCAGGACCTGACAGGGAATTCCCTCTGACCTTGAAGGAGACTAGTGTTGAAATTGCAGGGGCCCTGGCAGATATAATTAAAAAGTCGATATCCACGGGTCAGGTGCCGGAGGTTTGGAGGATAGCTCATGTCGTTCAGTTGTTTAAAAAAAAGGCTCTAATCCAGGATATTATAGGCCGGTAAGTTTGACGTCAGTAGTAGGTAAATGATTGGAAGGAGTACTAAGAGATCGAATCTGTAACTATTTGCTTGGATAGGCACTTATTAGGCTTTGTGCGTGGTAGGTCATGTTTAACCAATGTATTACAGTTTTTCGAGGAAGTTATCAGGAAAGTGGATGAAGGGAATGCAGTGGATGTTGTCTACATGGACTTCAGTAAGGACTTTGAAAAGGTCCCGCATGGGAGGTTAGTTAGAAAGATATGTTCTCTAGGTATACTTGGAGAGGTAGTGAATTAGATTAGACATTGGCTCAATGGAAGAAGCCAGAAATCTGTAGCAGAGGATTGCTACTCTGAGTGGAGGCCTGTGACTAGTGGTGTGCCACAGGGATCAGTGCTAGGTCCATTGTTATTTGTCGTCTATATCAATGATCTGTATGACAATGTGGTAAATTGGATCAGTAAATTTGCTGATGAAACAAAGTTTGGAGGTGTGGTGGACAGTGAGGCAGGTTTTCAAAGCCTGCAGACGGATTTGGACCAGCTGGAATAATGGACTAAAAATAGCAGATGGAGTTTAATGCGGACAAGTGTGAGATATTGCACTTTGGAAGGGTACCAAGGTAGAGCATGCAAGGTAAATGACAGGACGCTGAGGAATGCATTAGAACAGAGGGATCTGGGAATACAGATACATAACTTCTTAAAAGTGGTGTCACAGGTAGATACGGTCTTAAAGAGAGCTTTTGGTACATTGGCCTTTATAAATCAAAGTATTGAGTATAAGAGTTGGAATGTTATGGTGAGGTTGTATAAGACATTGGTGAGGCCGAATTTGGAGTATTTTGTGCAGTTTTGTTCATCTAATTACAGGAACAATATTAATAAGGTTGAAAGAGTGCAGAGAAGGTTTACAGGGATGTTGCCGGGACTTGAGAAACTGAGTTACAGAGAAAGGTTGAATGGGTTAGGACTTCATTCCCTGGAGCTTTGAAGAATGAGGACAGATTTGATAGAGGTGTATAACATTATGGTGGGTATATATAGATTGTATGAAAGCAGGGTTTTTTTTTCCCACTGAGGCTAGGGGAGAAAAAAAAAACAGACGACATGTGTTAAGGGTGAAGGTGGAAAAGGTTAAAGGGAAATTTAAGGGGACCTTCTTCACACAGAGGGTGGTGTGAGTGTGGAATGTGCTGCAGATGAAGTGGTAAATGCGGGCTCACTTTGAACATTTAAGAAAAGTTTGGACAGAGGGGCAAGGAGGGATATGGTCCAGGTGCAGGGCAGTGGGACGAGGCAGAAAACTGGGTTGGCACAGGCAAGAATGGACAAACCGCCCGTTTCTCTGCTGGAATGTTCTACGATTCTACCCTCTAACACTGTAGCAGAGACTGACAGATACAAAAGGAAACCCACACTCTCACACTGTAACAGAGACTGACTGATACAGAATAAAATGCATTCTCTCAGACTGAACCAGAGAGTGACACAGACAGAAGGCCAAGTTCTCAATCTGTAGCAGGGTCTGATTCTGCAAAATGAAGCCCGCACTCTCACATTGCACCGGAGACTGGTGGGTGTAAAATGAACCACCCTTTAACACAACACCGGCGACAATCAAGCAGAGATTTAAACCAACAGACTCATTATCCGACTGAATGTCTCCCGTTGGTTAATTGTCTCTGCGCTGCTGTCGTTCTCTCTCAATAGTTCTTTATTTCATGTGAAATGCATATAAACTCTCTCTTCATTTACCGCTTGAACCCGACTGCATAATAAATACTTTGCTCTCCGGCAGACTGAGCAAATACGCTATATTCTCCCAAATCACTATTCATTTTTCTTTAGCTTTTACAATATGGCACTGCAGCTGTTTAAATATATGTTCTGTTTCCATCGTCCCTTTATCAATGATATGATCGATCGTAAAATAACCTGTTTCACGGGTTCAGTGAGGGAAGAGAAAGGATCGGACAGGGAACGGGGCAAATAATTTAATACATGCACTGGTGTGTGTGTGTGTGTGTGTGTGTGTGTGTGTGTGTGTGTGTGTGTGTGTGTGTGTGTGTGTGTGTGTGTGTGTGTGTGTGTGTGTGTGTGTGTGTGTGTGTGTGTGTGTGTGTGTGTGCGCGCGCGCGCGTTCGTCTATGTGATTATAACAGTTTCTAATATGACCTTATCTGATGATGTGACCTTACCTGGCGGTCCTGCGTTTATTTCTACAAGGCACCTCGGAGGAAATGATAAGGACACGTGTATTTCAATGTTAAAGCAGTAGATGAAAGCCTCTGAGTACCGAGTGGAATCTATACTTGGCAGAGAATATTCTGTTAAATGATGCTGGTATTTGCACCAGAGACAAACGTGTTGATGGCTGTGCTCTTAACCCGCAAGGCAGTGAATGGTCCTATCTACCCACTATAATTCTACAGCTAATTGAATGTCACAGTATTTCAGCATCTTACTGTATCTCAGGTAGATTCAACAGAGAAGAACCTCCGTGTGCAGGTAGCTTCGCCCTGTGTCTGACCCCGGGAGTGTGTGATGGGACGGTCTGGAGGGAGATTCACTCGGTGTTTCACCCTGGAAGAGTGTGTTAGGATGGTGCGGAGGGAGCCTCACCCTGTGTCTGACAACGGGAGTGAGTTATGGGATGGTGTGGAGGGAGATTGACTCTGTGTCTGACTCCGGGAGTGTGTGATGGGACGTTGTGGAGGGAGATTCACTCTGTGTCTGACCCCGGGAGTGTGTGATGGGACGGTGTGGAGGGAGATTCACTCTGTGTCTGACCCCGGAAGTGTGTTATGGGACGGTGTGGAGGGAGATTCACTCTGTATCTGACCCCGGGAGTGTGTGATGGGACAGTGTGGAGGGAGATTCACTCTGTGTCTGACCCCGGGAGTGTGTGTGACGTGACGGTGTGGAGGGAGATTCACTCTGAGTCTGACCCCGGGAGTATGTGATGGGACGGTGTGGAGGGAGATTCACTCTGTGTCTGACCCCGGGAGTGTGTGTGATGCCTTTTCCAATTGTAACATTACATCCCAACTCCTCGACTGAATGCACTGATTTATAAAGGCCAGCATACCAAAAGGTTTCTTCAGCACCCTATTCACATGAGATTCCACCTTCAGGGAACTATGCACCATTATTCCGAGATCACTCTGTTCTACTGCATTCCTCAATGCCCTACCATTTCAGTTCATCGGGTGCTGGGGGCAGCAGTAACCCCATGTCACTGATTCTCCTATAATGAGACCAAAGTCAGACACCAAGACACTAAGTTACAGCGGTTTATTGATATCATCATGACAAATGTAAATCGACTCACTCACAGTCACACACAATTAACTGACCGGCGACAAAGAGTGACCGGTTGAATAATCAGTCCCGTTTCTCACCGTCACTCTGTATCGGGGAACCGATGATTATAAAATCACACTTCAGGCCCGTGTCCGGGATCGCTGCAGATCCAGGGTCACTGCCGAGGTATTTGTCAATTTAACATCATTACATCTGACACACTGCCGAATGCACCGTCATCAGCAAAAGGAACAACAGGATTCTCCCCAGGCATAATCACTCCCGGGGACACCGATGTCCTGGGCTCTTCCTGTCTGTGTAATTCCCCGGGGTCTCACGTGGGGGAGTCTCGAGTCCGCACATCCGGCGGAAGCTGTGCCGCCGGATAACAGGCGGAATACGTCACTGCAGGACCACTTCCGATGTCACAGAGCCCGAGCCTGGAACCCATTCCGTTAGAACGGCTGTTAAAGGTAAGGGCGAGGAATCGGACAAAATGTCCCCATCCCATCAGATGTTCACACGGTCACCATCAGTCCGGGTTTGCAGAGAAACCAGTTCCTTCCACCCGATCTCACTGAACTGATTCCCCCCCAGCCTGAAAGAGATGGGAGAATAAAGATGAAATAAACAGATTACACAACAGTGTCAGTAACAGGGGACCGGGGTTAATGTTTCAACAACACACACAGACAAATATCACCAGAAAACCCGCGGATCCGTTGATATTTTATCACATTGAACATTAACACAAACACTCACGCGATCCGCTCCAGACTCGGGAGGGTCAGTATGAGGCGGCGGAGAGCGGGGACAGATCGGTCTGTGAGTGAGTTTGATCCCAGGTCCAGCTCCATCAGTAATGTTTTTTTATTGACATTGGAGACGAGATCCTCGACACCAGAATCTGTGAGACCGACATCCCACAAACTGGAGATGAGAGAGACTGAGGGTGAATGACACAGAGAGACAGGGTGCGGTACAAATCCCCAGTGTTTACCAGTAACGCAATTACTGATCACATTAATGTTCAGTGTCAGACACCAAGTGACTGTAAGCACAATCTCCCATAGTCTGGTACTTACCGCAGAGTCTGTATTTTACACTCCGGGTTTATCAGAACCGACGACACCAGTTTCACTCCTGAATCTCCCAATTTATTAGCACCCAGGTTCAGCTCCGTCAGTGATGGGTTTGTACTAAGAGTGGAGGCGAGATCCTTGGCAGCAGAATCTGTGAGACCGATTCTCTCCAGCCTGGATATGAGAGAGAGTGAGGGAAAAGGACACAGAGAGACAGGAGACGGTAAAAATCCCCAGTGTTTATCAGTAATACAATTACTGTTCACATTAATGTACAGTGTCAGATACCCAGTGACCGTAAACACAATCTCCCACAGTCTGGTACTTACTCCAGTTTCTGTATTTTACTCTCCAGGTTCCTCAGAGCCGCAGACAACAGCTTCACTCCTAAATCTCCCAGTTTATTAGCACTCAGTTTCAGCTCTGTCAGTGATGTGTTTGTACTAAGAGCGGAGGCGAGATCCTCGGCACCAGAATCTGTGAGACCGACTCTCTCCAGCCTGGAGATGAGAGAGAGTGAGGGTGAAGGACACAGAGAGACAGGAGACGGTAAAAATCCCCAGTGTTTATTAGTAACACAATTACTGATCACATTAATGTACAGTGTCAGACACCCAGTGACTGTAAACACAATCTCCCACAGTCTGGTACTTACCACAGAGTCTCTATTTTACACTGCGGGTTCCTCAGAGCCGCAGACACCAGCTTCACTCCTGAATCTCCCAGTTTATTATCACTCAGGTTCAGCTCCGTCAGTGATGGGTTTGTACTGAGAGCGGAGACGAGATCCTCGGCACCAGGATCTGTGAGACCGACATTATCCAGCCTGGTGATGAGAGAGAGTGAGGGTGAAGGACACAGAGAGACAGGAGACGGTACAAATCCCCAGTGTTTATCAGTAACACAATTACTGATCACAATAATGTTCAGTGTCAGACACCCAGTGACTGTAAACACAATCTCCCACAGTCTAGTACTGACTGCAGTGCCTGTATCTTACACTCCGGGTTCATCAGAACCGATGACACCAGTTTCACTCCTGAATCTCCCAGTTTATTAGCACCCAGGTTCTGCTCCGTCAGCGATGGGTTTGTACTAAGAGTGGAGACGAGATCCTCGGCAGCAAAATCTGTGAGACCGACTCTCTCCAGCCTGGATATGTGAGAGAGTGAGGGAAAAGGGCACAGAGAGACAGGAGATGGTACAAATCCCCAGTGTTTATCAGTAACACAATTACTGATCACATTAATGTACAGTGCCAGACACCCAGTGACGTTAAGCACAATCTCCCACAGTCTGGTACTTACCCCAGTTTCTGTATTTTACACTCCGGGTTCCTCAGAACCGCAGACACCAGTTTCACTCCTGAATCCCCCAGGTTATTCCGCCCGAGTCTAAACACAAACAATCAAAATGATGAACAGAGTAATTCATAACGCAGGTCTCAGGGAATTTCTCTCACTCGGATATTTCAGGAAACATTAAACCCTTCAGTAATTCACTGATCGGAGTTCCCATCACTGTCAGTGTCCCTCACTGACCAGCTGCAGCGTATTCACCGAATGTCAGTAATTTAGTCTGTCACTGTGACCCCGTAAACTCCACCCATTCTGTTTCATTCGCCGACGGTTAGAAAAGTGTTCCTGACCTGAGAGAGTCAGAAGGGGCAGGAAGGAAGGGGAGAAAGTCCCACAGTGAGGAAGATTTGTGAATCCTGAAATATCGATGGGAGATGGAGGCAGATACCCCACCTGATGAAAAGGAGGATGGGGAAAAGTGATCCCACAGGAGGAACGGGGGTGGGGAAGAGAGATCTGATGGGAGAAACGGTAATGGGTAAGATAAATCTGACAGGAAGAAGGAGGATGGGGAAGCGTGATCAGAAAGGGGATGGCACTTGTCACAATCTGATTTCCAACAGTTTTACCCAAATCCCTTTACGTTGAAACAGCACAATGGAACAGATTCACAGTTCAGGAATAAATCAAGTTACCTCAGCTCCTGGCACTTGTACAGCCCGGGTTCCAGCCGCTGGATTCCTTCACACTGAATGCGGCAGCTCTCCAGTTTGAGGTGTTTTATTGTATCACAGAGTCCGATGACATGAGACAGGACCGCGCAGTCAATCGGGGTCAGTGTCATTCCACGGAATGAAAGTGTTTCCACTGATCCCAGTGTGTCCTGAGCCAGTCCACGATTCTGAGACTCAAACAGGTAGTGCAATGTGTTCAGGAGGCTCCTTTTACCAGCTTCACTCTCTGTGTTTCCACTCTGGCGTTTAACCTCCTCCTTCACCCAGTCAATCACCCGGCAGGTTGTTGGATGAGGAAATGGACCCAGAAACTCTTCCAGGCCCCGAGCTGTCATTGGGTTGGAGAGACCAGCAACAAAACGGAGAAATACCTGAAATCGCCCATCTGTCGTGTTGTGGGCTTCAGTGAGGAATTTTAGGATATCCTTGGGATGTATAGTCAGGAATTGTGCGACTGCAGCAACAAACTCTTGGATGGTGAGGTGTGGGAATGTGTACACCACGCTCCGGGCAGAATCCTCTCTCTCCAAAAGCTCCATCAGGAACCCGGACAGGAACTGGGAAGGCTGCAGATTGAACTTGATCAAATCTCCATCTGTAAACACAATCTTCTTCTCAGACACTCCTCTGAAGGCCATCTGACCAACCCTGAGTAACACATTACGGGGTTTCTCAATCTCACGGCCGTGGTTTTTCAGGATGTTGTAAATATAGTAGGAGTACAGTTGGGTGATGGTCTTGGGAATTCGCTGCGGGTCCCTGACTCTTTGTGTGAAGAAGGGGCCCAGTGCCAGAGCGAGGATCCAGCAGTAGGAGGGGTTGTAGCTCATGGTGTACAGGATCTTGTTCTCCTTCACATAATTGAAAACAGCTTCCGCCACCGTCTGATCTTCAAAATGTTTGAAGAAATATTCCTTCCGTTCCTCATCAACAAAGCCCAGGATTTCAGCCCGGACAGTGATCTCTGCCTTTTCCAATAAATGTAACGCAGTGGGACGGGTGGTCACCAGCACTGAACACCCTGGGAGCAGCTTGCCCTGGATTAAACTGTACACAATGTCAGACACTTCACACAACCTCTCAGGATCTGGGCACTGGTGCTTGGGTTCTGTATCTCTCCGACTGTCCGAAAAATCAATTCTGTGTTTGAATTCATCCAAACCATCGAATATAAACAGCAATCCCTCTGGGTTCTTCCAGACCTCATTCAGCAAATTCCCAAAGTAAGGATACTGATGCAGAATCAGTTCCTTCAGATTTATTCTGCAGTTAATGGTGTTTAAATCGCGGAATTTGAAACTGAAGACAAACTGGAATTGTTGGTATATTTTCCCCGTGGCCCAGTCATAAACAATCTTTTGTACCATTGTTGTTTTCCCGATCCCCGCGACTCCGGCCACTGCTGCCGAACTTGCAGATTTGGATTTACTCCGGGAAAAGCTGCTCTGGAACAACTGATCAGTCCGGATTTTCTCCAGCTTTCCCCGGAGAAGTTTCTGTCTCCATTCCTCGTGGTCTCTGCCTCTTGCCAGCAGCTCATGTTCCACCAGTCTCAGATCTCGAACAGTAGAAATGACCGTGAGCTCAGCGTATCGATCAACCAGCTGGAAAACCTTCACCTTCTCCCTCATCAGGATCGTGTTCACTCTCAGTGTTTCAGTTTGTGCCCGCAGGGTCTCCTTGTGTTTCTGTTGAACATCTTCCATGGGAACAGAGAACATGGTCAAAATATTAAATGGATCAACTGACATAGAATTTTATAAATTTAACATTCAGTGTTTGAGATTACATGAATTAATTCAATGCTTCCATGGATATGAGGACAGAAAGTAAAACTCTGTTCACAGACACTGGAACTGAGAGCGATGGGTGTCCCAGAAAATGTACAATCCTCATATTCCGGTACTAATTACTTGTGAAGATGAACATTTCCCCGATATCATATTGCAATCCTGACTGCACTTTTGTTACAGCAACTTTTCACTATATTTAAAACATTGTTTGCATCATTAACAGACGATGTTAAAGTTGATCTGCTGTGGAACTTTGTTTGAACATTGTGTGCAGGACACTGTGTAATTTGGCAAAGCTGCACACTGGGGAGTCACAGGTGTCCACTGCTCTTGCAGTAAAACAGGAGCAGAATATGCGGGAAATACTCAAGTCGGAAGCATCTGTGGAGAGAATCACAGTGAGGTTTCGGTTTGACAACTCATCGTAAAGGCAAGCAAGATAATTCTTTGCATTCGGTTTCAAAGATGGAGGAGCGGTGGTCAGATAGCCACTGTAAATGGAAGAGACCACAAGAGTGTCAGTGATGGGCGTCGTGTTTCTGGGAGAGGGCAGTGAAGTCTTGGCAACTGTTACTGATCAAGTCTGGCAGTGGGGTGTGGGGCACTGTCTCATGAGACCTCTGCCTGTCAGGGTCGACCAAAGATGTTACGTCCCAGCTGACTCGATACGCAAACCAAGACACTGCAATTTGGAGAGCAAGCTGTTTCCCATGTAGCACGCTCCCCTCTCCATGCATCTGATGCACACAAACTGATACGGCTTGGGAGCAGAAGCATCACAGGAGCAGCCAGTTTGCACTGAGCACAACATAAGACTGCCTTAGGAGCTCCAGCTCTAGGGTTTTACACCTGTGAGGGGTAGAGTTGCAAGGCAGCAGAGGATTGAGATCAGAGTTCCCCATCCACTGGATTAGCTGCCATTCGTGTCTGACGAAACCCATCTTCCGGACGCGACCAGTTGTAAGGCCCAGTAACCCGCCTCCGGCCTGTCTGCTCTCGGATAAAACGCTTCCACCGGGCTTAGTAGCTAGGCCACACATGAAGGCCAGGAGCTAGACTTGGTCACAGAGGATATTTAATTCCGATGCTATTGAGAGAATTTAATAGGACATGGGATCTTATCCACACCTCTACCTCACGGAATAACAATCTTAAGCAATTAAGGGGCGCTGTATTATTGTCAACAATAAATTGATAAATTGATTTATTGTCACATTCACCACGGTAAAATGGAAATCATTTCTGCCTGCGATCCAAATAGATCATCACATCACATTGGTGCAATGAGGTCGTACAATGAACACCGAACAGAATAGTTCAGGGAAACTGTGTTGCAGTTGCCGAGAAAATGCAGAGCAGAATGTCACTAAGGTAGAAGGCCAACGGATCATCACGGAAAGGTTCAAGATGTCATAAGGTGAGCGTTGGGAACGGACTCAAATGCAAGACACGGACACTGAAGTCCTATGGAGAGGACTAGGTGTATCTGAAAGCAAGGAAAGTGGGGAAGAAACGACAATGGACAAGACAAGGCCCTGGACGATACTTGGATCTGGAGCATGGGCTAGGGCTAGACTAGGAAAGTTGGACCTGGATGAGGAACTAGGAACCTGGGCAAGGACTTCCATCCAGAAACTACACAGGAACACGGAACCTGGGTCTTGACTCGGGCTCGGTCTCCGGATCCAGGCAAGGGCTGGGAGTGGCAAGTCAACAGGACTGGACGTCGGGGCAGGACGCGGGACTCCACGGCTGGACGAGGGCATGAAGCTCAGACTTGGTCTTGATCGAGGGAGAGCAAAGCAGTCGCGGGGAGAGGCGTAGCTCGACACAGACACTAGTCCTGGACGAGACCAGGACTCAGGGACTATGCTGCGACTTGGACTTTGACACGGACTGGAACTTCCTCGGAACTTTGCACATGGACTGGAACCTACTCGGAGCCTTGGACACGGAATGGAACCTCCTCGGAGCCTCGGACCTGAGCACAGGAATACTGAGCCTTGGGCCTGAGCACAGGAACACTGAGCCTTGGACACGGAATGGAACCTCCTCGGAGCCTCGGACCTGAGCACAGGAACACTGAGCCTTGGGCCTGAGCACAGGAACACTGAGCCTTGGACCTGACAGCGGGAACACAGAACCCAGAGACTGGTCCCCTCCTTGGGAACTGGACTCAGGGCCAGGGCTTTAAACGGATTCTGGAACCCTCCTTGGGGACAGGACATATAGGGCTGGGACTCATACACGGACACTAAACACGGGGACACAAAGAGACAGTTCCAAGCTCAACGATAGATAGTTGCTTCTGTTGGCGTGGCAAGGCTCCGGTCGCACTCCGGCGGCTGAACCTGACGGCAATACAGACGAGGTTGCCGATAGGGCTTCAGGCGTAGGTCGCCGGCAGGGCTTCAGGACAGGCTTCAGAGGGAAGGATGTGAACAGTCTAGCCTCAGGGTAATGGCAAAGATGGCCTGACTTACTCAACGGAGGCAAGGACAGGAAAGGACAGATCCGACCATAGTGTAACGGCAAGAAAACTCACTTATTCCACAGAGGCAAGAACAGGATAGCGACGAGACGAAGCAGCAACCATACTCGAACCCAGCCGCAATATGAGAACCAACGTCCCCGCCCCCCTCTATGGGAGCATCCGGGCTACCTAACAGGCTCTCCAGGACTAAGGACAACCTGGATGGCGGGGGGTGGGGTGTGTATTCAATCAGGAGGGAAGCCAGGATGACGAGAGTTGGACGGCGTCGGCGTTGCTGTGTCCATGTATGGCTGGTTCGTTCTGTTATATGGTGGGACGGACCCGAATGCAAGACGCAGCCACTGAAGTACGGGGGACAGGACTAGGTGTATCAGAAAGCAAGGGAAGTGGGGAAGAAACGACAACGGACAAGACACAGGCCCTGTACAAGACTAGGATTCTAGGCCTGGGCTAGGGCTAGACTAGGAAAGTGGGACCTGGACGAGGAACTAGGATCTGGGAACTAGGAACTAGAAACCTGGGCAAGGACTCCGAGCCAAGACTGGACAGGGACCCGGAACCGGGATCTTGACTCGGGCTCGGACTCCGGACACTTGCGAGGACTTGTCGTAGCAAGGCAACGGGACGGAATGTGGGGGCAGGACGCGGGACTCCACGGCTGGAGGAGGACATGAAGCTCAGACTTAGTCTTGATCGAGGGAGAGCAGGAATGCAGAGCCTAGGTCGAGGGAGAGCAAAGCAAAAGCGTGGAGAGGCGTATTTGAACAAGGACACAAACCCTGGACGAGACCAGTACTCAGAGCCTAGGCTACAACGTGGACTTGGACACGGACTGGAATCTCCAACGAGCCTTGGACATGGAGTGGAACCTCCTCGGATCTTTGGACACGGAGTGGAACCTCCAGGGAGCATTGCACTTGAGCACTGGAACACTGAGCCTTGGACTTGAGCCCGGGGACACTGAGACTTGGACTGGAGCCCGGGGACACTGAGACTTGGACTGGAGCCCGGGGACACTGAGACTTGGACTGGAGCCCGGGGACACTGAGCCTTGGACTGGAGCCCGGGGACACTGAGACTTGGACTGGAGCCCGGGGACACTGAGACTTGTACTGGAGCCCGGGGACACTGAGACTTGGACTGGAGCCCGGGGACACTGAGCCTTGGACTGGAGCCCGGGGACACTGATACTTGGACTGGAGCCCGGGGACACTGAGCCTTGGATTGGAGCCCGGGGACACTGAGACTTGGACTGGAGCCCGGGGACACTGAGACTTGGACTGGAGCACGGGAACACTGAGACTTGGACTGGAGCCCGGGGACACTGAGACTTGGACTGGAGCACGGGAACACTGAGCCTTGGACTGGAGCCCGGGGACACTGAGACTTGGACTGGAACACGGGAACACTGAGCCTTGGACTGGAGCACGGGAACACTGAGACTTGGACTGGAGCCCGGGGACACTGAGACTTGGACTGGAGTCCGGGAACACTGAGCCTTGGACATGAGCACGGGGACACTGAGACTTGGACTGGAACACAGGAACACTGAGCCTTGGACTGGAGCACGGGAACACTGAGCCTTGGACATGAGCACGGGGACACTGAGACTTGGACTGGAACACAGGAACACTGAGCCTTGGACTGGAGTCCGGGAACACTGAGCCTTGGAATGGAACACAGGAACACTGAGCCTTGGACTGGAGACCGGGAACACTGAGCGTTGGACTGGAGTACAGGAACACTGAGCCTTGGACTGGAACACAGGAACACTGAGCCTTGGACTGGAACACAGGAACACTGAGCCTTGGACTGGAGACCGGGAACACTGAGCGTTGGACTGGAGTACAGGAACACTGAGCTTTGGAGTGGAGCACAGGAACACTGAGCCTTGGACTGGAACACAGAAACACTGAGCCTTGGACTGGAGACCGGGAACACTGAGCCTTGGACTGGAGCACGGGAACACTGAGCCTTGGACTGGAGACCGGGAACACTGATCCTTGGACTTGAGGACAGGAACACTGAACACAGAGCCGGGAAGCCTCCTTGTTGACAGGACATAGGGCCGGGACTCATACACGGACACTAAACACAGGGACACAAATATACAGTTCCAAGCTCAACGATAGATAGTTCCTTCTTTTGGTGTGGCAAGGCTCCGGTCTCACTCCAGCGGCTGAACTTGGAGGCAGTACAGGCGAGCACGCAGGCGATGTTGACGGCAAGGCTTCAGAGGTGGGTAGCCGGCAGGCCTACAGGCGTGGGTAGCCGGGAGGGCTTCAGGCTAGGCTTCAGAGGGAAGAAAATGAACAGTCCAGCCTCAGGGTAACAGCAAAGACGGCCTGACTTACCCAACGGAGGCAAGAACAGGAAGGGACAGATCCCACCATAGGGTAACGGCAAGGACGTCCTGATTTACCCTACGTAGACAAGGACAGGATAGCGACGAGATGAACCAGCAACCACACTCGAATCCAGGGCCACCTGTATTCCTGCCCCATTATGAGAATCAGGTGCCTGTGATTAAGCCCATTTGAAACAACGGACAGTCAGTAGACTCGGAGTCCGGAGTGAACCAGAACGCAGACCACACGGACCGGACCAGGACACAAGAGCTTCATCCGGAAGTGTATCGTGGGTGTTGTTCTCCAGATATCGGTCACGATCTACCCAAACCAGAATTCCTGGATCCGCAGTTCCGTAAGAATAGCATTTAACGTGCGGCAGACAGCTTACGTTGCTGGTAAACAGCAGGAGCTCAAGAAATGCGGTAAAATCATCAAGGCAGCGAAACGCCAATACAGGGACAAGATCGAGGCGCAAAAGCTAAGCGCAGTGGTGCTGCCAACATCGCTGCCTCTCCCAGAGGAGCTAAATCTTTTTCCGCTCAGTTCGAAATCGCCAACACTGAGCCCCTGACGAGAGCCGCCAAATCGACCTGGTCATCTCTGAGGCTGAAGTTCGCAGGTGTTTCCAACAAGTGGACAATCGCCAGGCTGCGGGACCGGACGGCATCCTATGGCGGGTACTCGGGATGTGCGCAGCACAACTAGCAGGAGTGATTAGAGACAATTTTAAATCTCTCCCTCTCCCAGTGTAGAATGCCCTCCTACTTCAAAACATCCTCCATTGTCCCTACCTAAAAGACCAAGGTAACATGTCTACTGGTGTCCTGTTGCACTCACCTCAATAATAAACAAACGCTTTGAGAGGCTGGTCAAGGACTACATCTGCAGCTTGCTACCACCCACACTGGAACCCCTAAATTCACCTACCGACACAACCGATCGACAGATGATGCAATAGCCACAGCTCTACACACCGTCGTTACACATCTGGAGAAGGATGCTTATGTGAGAATGTTGTTCTTGAACTACAGTTCAGCATTGAACACCAGAATTCCCTACAGGCTTAACAGGAAGCTCTGAGTCCTTACTATGTGCAGCTGGATCCTGGACTTGCTGTCAGATTGCCGGCAGGGTGTAAGAGTGGGCTGCTTCAACTCTGCCTCTCTGACCCTAAACACAAATGTCCCTCAGGGCTATATCCTAAGCCCCTTCCTTTACTGTCTGTATACCCATGATTGTGTCGCCACCCACAGCTCCAATCTGCTGACGACACTACATTGATTGGCCTAAACTCAGCTAATAACAAGGCAGCGTATAGAGAAGAAGTGACCTGGTTGTGGACTACAGGAGGAATAGAGATAGACTAACCCCTACTTACATCAATGGATCTGGGGTAGAGAGGATGAACAGCTTTCGGTTACTCGGCATACACATCACCAAGAATCTCATGCCGTCTGTACATACCGGCTCTGTCGTGGAAAAGGCACAACAGCGCCTCTTTGACCTCAGATGATTGAAGAAGTTCGGTAGGGGTCTCCAAATCCTAAGGATCTTCCACAGGGGCACAATTGAGAGAATCCTGCCTGCCTGAATCACTACCTGGTATGCGAATTGTACTTCCACCAATCGCAGGACTCTACAGAGAGTGGTATGGACAGCCCAGTGGATTTGTAGTTGTGAACTTACCAGTATTCAGGACATTTACAGAGACAGGAGTGTAAAAGGGCCCAAAGAATAATTGAGAAAACAAGTCACTCTAACCACAAAGTGTTGCAGCTGCTACCATCCGGGAAATGGTACCGTAGCATAAAAGCTAGAACCAGCAGGGTCCGGGACAGCTTCTTCCACCAGGCCATCAGACTGATTAATTATCTTTCTATAATTGTATACATGTATACACGCTCACCACACACGGTTTACTGTAATTGAGCTGCTGGAGCAGAAAAACAATTTTCACAACATGCATTGGTAATATTAACCCTGATTCCGAGAACATTAATCTGACTGTTGTGTCATTTTTTTATTCATTTCCTCATATTGTCCTAGCTCGGGTTAATCTAAGTGCACATGGTATTTTCTAAAAATGGTTATTTAAGTTCTTATTTTTCTTTCCATACCTTTCAGATCTGTTTCAGATCAGGATATTACACCGAAAGACTATCAATACGGGCATAGGTAGTGTTTAGTACCTTTGTTATAGTTTTACTGTTCAGCTGTGTTTGGCAGATGGCAGATTTTCTTAAGCCTTGAAGTAAATTTTGTTGAAAGATTTTGTTTTATCACACGATAGCATATTTTCTTTGTTTGATTATATTGTAGATCATATATGTCAAACTCAAGGCCCACGGGCCAAATCCGGCCCGCGGTGGAATTATCTTTGGCCCGCGAGATAATATCTAATTACTATTAAAGCTGGCCCCAGTAATCGAAGCGCCTATGGCGTATGATATGGCTAATGCTGAGTTTATTCAGGTACCAGTTTTTCCAGGGTTTTTAGTGTTTATTCAGCAGTCTTGCTCGGCAGTCTTCTTCATAAGAAACTGAATTTGTAAAGTGAAACAATTTGTAGTTATAGCAGAGACTGAGACACATGAGAGCAGGCTGAAAAAACGGAGGCAACGAAAGCTGCGTTCGCACGCGTCCGACTGATCCGGCCCGCATGAAGCTGCATTTTGCTCAATCCGGCCCGTGACCTAAAATGAGTTTGACACCCCTGTATATGTTTCATATTCTTCCATCGGTTTTATATTCTCCTGGCTCTATTGCACGTTCCTTTATGTTATTTTTCTGTACTTTTCTCGTCTAAAGCTCATGTTTTTTTCTTGGGAAATTAGTTCCATTATTTGAATTGATAGTTTTAGCTTTACTGAATCAAGAGTAACTAATTTCAAATCATCTCTGCATAGCTGTGTCAAGGTATAATTCGTCTTTGTTTTTTTTAATTTGATACCCGATTGCTGTCTATTTCACCAAATTAGAGAGTGGGTTTAAAGCCAGACAAAACAAGTGTTCATCAGTCACTGAAAGTAAGCGTGCAGGTACAACAGGCAGTGAAAAGAGCTAATGACATGTTGGCCTTCATAACAAGAGGAGTTGAGTACAGGAGCAAAGAGGTCCTTCTGCAGCTGTACAGGGCTCTGGTGAGACCACACCTGGAGAATTGTGTGCAGCTTTGGAATTCAAATTTGAGGAAAGACATTCTTGCTATTGAGGGAGTGCAGCGTAGGTTCACGAGGTTAATTCCCGACATGGCGGGACTGTTATATGTTGAACGTTTGGAGCGGCTGGGCTTTTGTACACCAGAATTTAGAAGGATGAGAGGGATGGGATTGAAATATATAAGATTATTAAGGGATTGGACAAGCTGGAGGCAGGAAACAAGTTGCCGATGTTGGGAGAGTCCAGAATCAGAGGCCACAGTCTAAGAATAAGGGGTAGGCTATTCAGAACGGAGTTGAGGAAAAACTTGTTCACTTAGTGAGTTTTGGATCTGTGGAATGCTCTGCCTCAGAAGGCAGTGGAGGCCAATTCTCTGGATGCCTTCAAGAGAGAATTAGATAGAGCTCTTAAAGATAGCGGAGTCAAGGGATATGGGGAGAAGGCCAGAGGATGTCGTGTACCTGAACTTCCAGAAAGCTTTTGATAAAGTCCCACATAGGAGATTAGTGGGCAGAATTAGGGCACATGGTATTAGGGGCAGAGTACTGACATGGATTGAAAATTGGCTGGCTGACAGGAAACAAAGAGTAGCGATTAACGGGCCCCTTTCGGAATGGCAGGCTGTGACCAGAGGGGTACACCAAGGTTCGGTGCTAGGACCGCAGCTCTTTACAATACATTAATGATTTAGATGAAGGGATTAAAAGTAACATTAGCAAATTTACTAATGACACAAAGCTGGGTGGCAGTGTGAAATGTCAGGAAGATGTTATGAGAATGCAGGGTGACTTGGACAGGTTGGGCGAGTATGACAGATGCAGTTTAATGTGCATAAATGTGAGGTTATCTACTTTGGTGGCAAGAACAGGAAGGCAGATTATTATCTAAATGGAGTCAAGTTAGGAAAAAGGGAAGTACAACGAGATCTAGGTGTTCTTGTACATCAGTCAATGAAAGCAAGCATGCAGGTACAGCAGGCAGTGAAGAAAGCCAATGGCATGCTGGCCTTTATGTACAGGGCCCGGGTGAGACCCCACCTGGAGTATTGTGTGCAGTTTTGGTCTTCAAATTTGAGGAAGGACATTCTTGCTATTGAGGGAGTGCAGGGTAGGTTCACAAGGTTAATTTCCGAAATGGCGGGACTTTCATATGTTGAAAGATTGGAGCGACTGGGCTTGTATACACTGGAATTTAGAAGGATGAGAGGGGATCTGATTGAAACATATAAGATTATTAAGGGATTGGACACGCTGGAGGCAGGAAGCATGTTCCCGCTGATGGATGAGTCCAGAACTAGAGGTTACAGTTTAAGAATAAGGGGTAGGCCATTTAGAACTAAGATGCGGAAAAACTTTTTCACCCTGAGAGTCGTGGATATGTGGAATGCACTGCCCCAGAAGGCAGTGGAGGCCAAGTCTCTGGATGCATTCAAGAGAGAGTTAGATAGACCACTTATAGATAGCGGTGTCAAGGGATATGGGGAGAGGGCAGGAACGGGGTACTGTTTGTGCAAGATCAGCCATGATCAGAGTGAATGGCGGTGCTGGCTAGAAGGGGCGAATGCTCTACTTTTGCACCTAATTTCTATTGTCTGTTGTCCAAAACCATAGTGGACAATGAGTCACTCTGCAAAATGCCTCCATTTATTTTGATAACGGCGGCTGTTCCTTTGTGGTTGTTAATAGGAAGAGTATTGTACACCAACGCTTCATCAGATGTTGCATACATTTCACAAGTATTGCATGCATATTTTAGGAACTTCTCCTAACCATGTGAGAGACAAAATGAAATGATTTTTGATAGACAATATAACATTGTAAGATTTCTGCTTTCCTCAGGCCTTGATATAGAATTACATAATATATTGTTCCTTAAATCCGTTCATCCCCTATCGGTATCTTTCTGCTCTTCTGTACGTATATTGTGGTTAGCTAAGTGACTGGTTATTAGTTACGAAATGCACTTTGTTAGGATTTTATATATAAAGTTGTCTTATTAAGAGCCAGTAATAACATAGTAACATAATAACATAATATTCCCAATGAAAGCAGAATTAACACTGTCCTTGAGGCCGGTAGTACATACCTTCAGCCTTTTATATCTTCTGTCCCATGGGAATATGAAAAAGAGAATGTTTGAAGGTTCAGCAGCGAGGCTTTGGGCGGGGTTAGAATCTTGCTAACTTGATTGTGTCCTTCCAGGAGGTAACAAAGGTGATGGATGAAGTTACACATGCTTGCATATTAGAAGGGTGTTTGATAAGGTCCCACGTGGGAGGTTCAAAGAACATTAACATGCTTGGGAACTGTAGTGAAATTTCCTGGCTGCTGGGGGCCCACACTGGGAGACATTTCGTTCACAGGCAGGTGGTGAATCTGTGAAATTATTGTCATAGACAGCTGAAGAAGACAAGTCATTGGGTATATTTAACATGTTCCTGATTAGGAAAAGGGTCAACGTTTACTGGGAGAAGGCAGGATAACGGGGGTAGAGAGGAATTGTGGAGGAAATTCACTGAGCTGAAAGGTTTAATTCTGCTTCTAAGTCTTATGGTTTTAGGGTGCATCTGGAGTATTGCATTCATTTCTGATTGTCCAGCTTTTGGAAGGATTGGAGAGGGTGCAGAACAGGTTCATCAGGGTGTTGCCTGGATTCGGTGGCATGTGCTACAAGTAGAGGTTTGATAAACTTGGTTTGTTTACTCTGGAGTTCAATTAGAGATCTGACAGAGGTGTACAAGTTCGACAGATAAGAGTTTGGGTAGACAGCCTGTAATTTCTTGTTTTTTTTCCGTATATGACTGGGGTCTAATGCCAGAGGGCATTTGTTTATGATGAGATGGGGTAAAGTTACAGCACTTATGGGTAGTTTTTCACAGAGTGGAGGGTGACTGGAATTTACAGCCTGTGTCATGGCGGAGGCAACCATTTTATAGATGCTCCTAGATATACATGAATGTGCAGGAAATGCAAGGAATTGGTCAATAATATAAGAGAGGATACCAAAGTATTTCTTCTATTTCCCAGATATATAAAGAGTTAAAAAAAGAGAGAGGATCGATATCGGACAGCTGAAAAAAGCAATTGCAGATGCCGTAGCGGGTGAAAAGGACTTCTGAGAAAAACTCTGTGGAAGTCACTAGCAAAATTCCAAAATATAAATTGTATCAGCGGACAGAATTGCGTGCAGCTTCTATTACGAGGGAGAAGTTGTTTCGGAATCTGAAAGGTCTGATGATACAAAGGTCACCTGGACTGGATGATTCAGTGTATCAGGAGCCTGTCTGTGGTGTATGAGGACTTCCAGAGTAGCAGGAACTGGACTGAAGGGTTCAGCAGGCCCAACATATGGACTAATACATTAACAGCTGGAACAGCTGGTTTAATAGCTGGAAAATACATTTTAGAATATTCAGGCTGCAACGAGAGATTCTCTGAATTGTAATTTGAATCAAGAGATCACCGAGTGATTAACAGTGAATTTTCATTCCCAGATTCCGCCAAGTCACAATATAACATTTGAAAAGTGGTTTGAACCTTGCATTTCATTACTCACCGATCAGTTGAGTGGGTAACTCCGAAAACCCTTGGGCAATGTCCATGTATTCCTGTGGATCAGGACCTGTTTAAGTAAAAAATGTCCATGGAAACAGAGCTAGAATAAATTAACTTCTTTATTTCAATGTGACTTTGTGTTCAGTGCGTGCTTTTAACATACCTAGTTCCTGTATTTCCCTCAGTATTTTGTCCAACTTCGGTAACTCAGTCCTCCACATCACAAAGGATTCCCACATCGCCCTCCGGGCCTGGGAGCCTTTGTCCATCACCAAACTGAGGAAGAGTCTGGAACTCTCTGCCCGGTTTCCCTTCTCTGTCAGCTCAGTGACTTTCTATAAAAGAAAAACAATGAATTTATTGTGGAGCAGACAGACAGACATGGAGAATGTGGAGGAAGATATCTGTTCATGGTCCCGGTAGCTTCAGAACAGATGCAGTCACTGGGCTGCTGTCTCATCCTCCCTGGGTTCAGTCATTAACAGAGAAACAGTAACTGAAGGAAATTCTAAATCAATAGTGTGAAAGAATAAGTATTCACTGACACCCTGCGTGATTAATAAACTGGTTCATCAATGTGCAACATTACATCAAAAAGATGTGACAACAAGAACGGAAGAGAGTGGAGAGCGAGAGAGCAAAAGAAAATGGATGGTGTGCATCACTGAATCATGACTGAAAGAGGATCATATTAGGGTGCTTACATCCAATTATAAATATTTAATAGAAAAGATAGGCAGCTCGGTGAAAGTGTTAGGTTGACTGTTGTCATAAAACATGAAATGTTCTTAGATAGAGTTGATATCGGATTGGATGATGTAGATGTTAAGAAAGCGCATAGGAAAAATGACCCTGATGGAACAGTAACCAGGATGTGGGCTACAAATTCCAGTGGGAGAGAGAAGAGGCATGTAAAGAGGTCAATGTAAAAATAGTCATGGGGAATTTCAATATACAGGTAGATTTGGGAAAACATGTCGGTGCTGAATTCCCAAGTGAGGGAATTTATAGAATGCCTATGAGATGGTTTTTGAGAGAAACCTATGGTTGAGCCCACTATGAGAAAGGCGGTTCTGGAGTCTGTGTTGTGTACTGCACCTGATTTTATTGGGGAGCTTAAGCTAAATAAACCCTTAAGAGGCAGTGATCATAAAATAACAGAACTCACACTGCAGTTTGAGAGGGAGAAGGTAAAAGTTAGATGTATCCATATTACAGTGGGATAAAGGAATTACAGAGGCATAAGATTGTTGCTGGGCAAATATAAATTCGAATGTGACACTAACAGGGAGAATGGCAGAGCAGAATTGGTTCAAGTTTCTCAGAGCAATTCAGACGGTGCAGGACAAATGATCACAAAGATGCAGAATTATTCTAAAGGGAGGATGATCAACCATGGCTGACGAGGTAGTCAAAGCAGCACAACAGCAAAGGTGAGGCTATAGAATATTGCAAAATATAGTAGAAAGCTGGAGGACTGGGATGTTTTTACAAACCAACAGAAGGCAATTAAAAAGCCGTATGTAGAAAAACATGAAATATGAATGTAGGGTAGCTAATAACGTAAAATAGCTTACCAAAAGGTCCGAAGAGTGAAGAGAGGAAAGTGGATATTGGGCTGCTGGAAAATGACAGTAGAGAGGTACTGTCAGGGGACAAGGAAATGCCGGATGGTATTAGTAAGTATTTTGCATCAGTCTTCACTGTAACAAACACTAGAACGTGCCAGATATTTGAGAATGTGAGGTGGCAGTTGAGTGTGTTTTCAATTATTAAGGAGAAGGTACTCGGGAAGCTTAAAGTTCTGAAGATAGAGGAGTCCAGATCAACTGCACCCGATTGCTTCTGAAAGAGGAGGCTGAAGAGATTGTGGAGACATTAGTGATGATCTCTCTGGAATCACTAGATTTTGGAATGGTTCCGGAGGACCAATCATTTTAAATTATAGCAAAACGTACAACACGCTGGAGGAACTCAGCAGATCGAGCAGCATCCGTGGAAACGAGCAGTCAACGTTTCAGGCCGAGACACTTCTTCAGGACTGAAGAGGGAGGAGGCAGGTCCCTATAAAGAAACTGGGGGGAGGCTGGGAAGAGAAGGCTTGTAGGTGCCACCTGAAAAAACAGTCAGAGGAAAGATCAAGGGGTGAGGGATGAGAAGCAGGGAGACGATATGCAGGAAAGGTGAAGAAGAAATGCAAGGGGAAAGCACTATGTGTAGTAGAAGAAGGCAGAATTATGCGAGAGGTGATAGGCAGCTGGAGGTGGAGACAGAGTGAAACTGGGATGGGGGAAGGGAAAGGGAGGGAATTGCCGGAAGCTGGACAATTCAATGTTCATGCCAAGGGGCTGGAGACTACCCAGACGGCATATAGGGTGTTGCTCCTCCAACCTGAAATTGGCCTCATCATGGCAGTAGAGGAGGCCATGTATGGACATATCCGAATGGGAATGTGAAGCAGAGTTGAAGTGAGTCGTAACCGGGTGATCCTGTCTGTTGTGGCGGACGGAGCGTAGGTGCTCGACGAAGCGGTCCCCCAATCTGTATCGGGTCTCGCCGATGTAGAGGAGGCTGCACAGGATGCAATAGATAACCCCAACAGACTCACAAGTGAAGTGTTGCCTCATCTGTAAGGACTTATTTGGGCCATGAATGGCGGTAAGAGAGGAGGTGTAGGGACAGGTGTAGCACTTAAGCTTGCAGAGACAAGTGCCAGGTGGGAGATCTGGGAAGGACGTGTGGACCAGGCAGTCGCCGAGGGAACAACTCCTGAGGAGAGCGGAGAGGGGTTTCATTTTAAATTATAGGCCAGTTAGTCTGATCAACGTTTGGGAAGATGTCAGCAGTCGATTATTGAGGATAAGGTTTCGGGGTATTTGGAAGCACATGATGAAAAATGGCCAACATCCATGGAAGGGAATCTTGCCTGACAGACGTGTTGGAATTTTTTGAGAGAACAGTATGTTGGATCGACAACGGAGAGTCCGAGCAAGTTGTTTACTTGGACTTCCCGAGGGCCTTTGACCAGGTGCCCCACATGACGCCGTTTCACAAGACAAGGGCCGACAGTAGGACAAGAAAGATACTAGCATTGATAGAGGATCCATGTTTTTCTCCAGACAGATTTTGTCTGACTGTCAGGAAGCACAGATTGGGAACAAATAGAGCATTTTCTTGTTGGATGTTGGTGACCAGTGGTGTTCTGCAGTGGCTGGTTTTGGGACAGTTTCTTTTTCCATTATGTCAATGATTTGAAGGCTTTATGGCCACGATTGCAGGCGTTATGAAGATATGGGGAAGGGCAGGAAGCATTGAAGGAGCAGGGTTTCGCGGGAGGACATAGACCGATGAATAAAATCGACAGATCAGTGGCGATTGGCATGTAGTATAAGGAGGTACATGGCCATACACTTTGGCAGAAATAATGAAGAATCTATGAATCTCTGAGAAAATTCAGAAATCAGAGTTGTAAAGAGTCTCTGCAGACCTAGTGCAGGATTCCGTGCAGTTTGAGTCGGTGTTGGGAAAGGCAAAAACAATGTCAGCATTAATTTGGAAAGGATTTGAATACAAGCACAAACGTTGGCCAGACGGCTCTTGCATATTGTGAACGGTTTTATTAACCAGATTAGAGAAAGTATGTGATAACATTGTGGAAAGTCCAGAGAGGAATCAAAACTAACAGAACCAGTGATATTAAACCAGATTTTGATGAGAATGATTGCTCGATGCGCCTGTACTGGCTAGAGTGTGGAAGAATGAGGGGGAATCTAATTGTAACCTGTGAACATGAGGAGTGGCTGCTGAACGTGTTAGGCCGGCTTAAGGAGAAAGGGTTGAAACTTTCCCTGGACAAATGCCAGTTCCGTAAGCCGTCGGTCGGCTATGTTGTCCACATAATTTCGCTAGAAGGAGTGGCTAAAAATCCGGCTAAGACAGACGCAGATTACCGGCGATTCGTGAAAGGATACGCAAAAACGAGTCACCTGTTGAATCAGCTATTGTGTGGCTGTCCACCTGTGGGGAAGAAAAGGAAGGGGGACCAAGGACAGGAAGCAGGAGGATACTGGAACCTGGCGGAGCCTTTGGATCGAGATGGGATGATCAATATGAGGAGGCGTTTCATTGTCTGAAAAGGGCGCTGACCCAGGCCCGGTGTTGGCTTTTGCCGATCCCCGGAAGCGGTATGTGCTGCACACTGATGCCAGCCTAAAGGGTCTAGGGGCTGTCCTGTACCAGGAACAGGGTGACGCATTGAGTCCGGTGGCGTTTTTTGTCGAAATTTGTCGCCATCTAAGAGAAACTATCCCACTCACAAGTTAGAGTTCCTGGTGCTGAAGTGGGCGGTGGTGGACAAGTTGAGCGACTATTTATACGGGGCAAAGTTTGAGGTGAGAACGGATAACAATCCTCTCACTTATATCCTGACTTCGGCGAAGCTCGATGACACAGGTCATCGGTGGTTGGCAGCTTTATCAGTATATGATTTAAGCCTTAAGAATCGCCGGGAAGCAAGAATGTCGATGTGCATGCTTTGTCACGACGGGAGCATGAGGAACAGGAGACGGACGAGGAGTGGGTGAGCATTCCTGCCCCTGGAGTGAATACCATGTGTCAGTTTGCTATCACCGTGAAGGCCGAGGGAAAGGGGAGACCGGAGCGATTAGGGGACCCATTAGGGGCTTCTGATGACGCCCTGCCCCAGTTTACTATGACCTGACTGAACTGAAGACTAAACAGTTTCCGGAACTAAGTCCGGGGGAAGTGGCAGCTGCTCAGCGAGATGACCCGGGCATTGGCGCTGAGTGGTGAGCGGTAGAGAAGGGGGATGCGACGTGTGCAGAGAAGGCGAAACACGTTTTAGTGTCTCCGATATTGAAGGAATGGTCTCGGTTAAAGTTGAAGAACCAAGTTCTGTACCGGGTCACGGCGCGTTCGGACCACCTCCGGTGTTGGCAGCTGGTCATCGCCTGAGAAATATCGGAAAACTGCTCCAGGCACTGCATGATGATTCCGGTCATTTGGGGGTGCAAAAGACCTATGGATTACTCAAGGACCGGGATGAGGGGGGAGGTTGAAGAATACTGTAAAAAGTGCAGTCGTTGCATCAGGAGGAAGACCCTGCCTGAGCAGGCGGCTCCTTTGTCGCACTTACAGAGTGAGGGACCCCTGGACCTGGTGTGTATAGATTTCCTGTCTATTGAGCCAGACACCACCAACACTGCGAATGTCTTAGTCATCACGGATCACTACACTCGATATGCTCAGGCGTTTCCCACTAAGGATCAGAAAGTGACTGCAGTGGCGAAGGTGTAATGGGAGAAGTACTTTGTTCATTATGGCCTCCCCAAGCGGATCCATAGTGATCAGGGACGAGACTTCAAGAGCCGGCTTATCCATGAATTACTGGATATGTTTAGGGTTGAGAAATCCAGGACCACACCCTATCACCCGCAGGATGATCCTCAGCCCGAGAGGTTTAACCGGACATTGTTGGATATGCTCTGGACTCTGGAGATTGGTCAGAAAAGTAGGTGGAGTTGGCACATCGGGCATTTGGTTCACTGTTACTATTGTACTCGCAATGACGCTACAGGATACTCGCCCTATTATCTGATGTTCGAGCTGGAAGCGAGGTTACCCATTGACTTGTGTTTTGGGACTGAAGCGGTTGAATTACCTTCGAAGCCATATCTGAAGTATGTGTCCGATATGCGGAGAGAGATGAAAAGGGCGTCCGAGTTGGCTGAGGCGGCGGCCACCAAGCAGAATCAGAGGAATAAGAGGAGGTATGATCAGAAAGTGAAGTTCGCCCAACTATTGCGGGGAGACCGGGTCCTTATACGGAATTTAGGACTACCTGGTAAGCTCAAATTGGCGGATCGCTGGACGGCCACTCCCTGTGTGGTAGAGAGCCAGATGCAGAATCTACCTGTTTACCGGTTGAGACCAGATGATGGGAAGGGACCTGTCAAGGTACCCCATCGGAACCACCTGTTGCCCCTGGGTCAAGAAGTGCAGGTGGATCAAGAGCCAGAGTGGGAGATTGCGCCTGTTATGAGGACTCTGCAAGGGCGCGGAGCGAGGGAAGAACCCGCAGCGGAAAAGACGGGACCAGTCCTCACCCCGGAAAGGGATACTGTTTCGGAAGACGACGATTCAGATGTGTGGCACCTGTTTCCATTAACTAAATCCCCAGTACCGAAAGAAGAGGCTCCTGGCCCTTTCCCCAATGAGTTAGGTGAGAGGAAGGAGGGTGTTGAGGGGCAGACAGAGATACAGCCTGCAATGGGGGGAGAGAGGGTGGAACCCGAACACGAGACAGGGGGTTCTCAGGTGAAGAGGGATCCCAGTGAGGGAGAGAGTGAGGGTCAGACAGGTAGACCCGGGGTGTCCCCAGTGGTGTCAGAGCTGGAAGGGTCGGCAGAGGAGGTACGGAGGTCTCAGAGTAGTAGGCACCCCAACCCCCCCGGAGTGATTGACCTATGCAGCGCCGGGAGAATCGAGAGTGATCTCTACCGCCTTGGGAAGTTATGTCTCTTCTTTATGGACCTGGGTTGGGTTTTGTGTCTCGCAAGAAGTATTAGGGAACTCTGGTAACGACACGAGGGCATGACTTTTGTTGATGGGAGAGATGTGTAAGGGGTTTCTTCTTTATGTTACTGCGTGTGTTAATCAAAATGGCTTCTTGTTTTGTTTAAAGTAAGAATGCTTCTTTGTTGTGGTAACTGGTGAGAGAGTGTGTTCTCTCACAGCTTGTTTGGGATATAATTACTGATAATGAGAATTGTATTCATTTGTTAACCAATTGGGATAGATGGGTCTGTGGGTCTGTAAACAAGTGTTGCGTGTACTTTTGGGGTGGTGAAGGGGGAGATCGCGAGGAAGGAGGACGTGCAAGATGCGCTCTGGTCGACCACCGAGGTTGGTCCCAGGCAACGGGTCGAGGACGTCGGCGAAGACCAATTAGTGGACCGAAGACTTCGATAGTTGAGCTCCAACGGTTGTGCACGAATTGACTGAGCTCTAATAATTTTTGGCGCTTTTTCTTTTTTTTTCTTTCGTATATATTGTATCTCTATTAATTACCTAGTTCTCGTAAGATTTATAAAGTGTATTTTGTAACCGTACATGTTGTGCGGTCTGATATTGTGTGTGCGAGTTGGTACCAGTCTGCATTTCACAGCATCCACGCATACAGGAGACACGGTTTGGCGGGTGTATGGATTTTCCCCTAGACATACACCTGCTGATAACGTGAGCGTTACAGATATATTTAAAACAAAGTTTGGTACTTTCCTGATTAGTCAGATCAGAAAATTTCACCGAGAGATGGTAGGAGAATGTGGTTGAGAGGGATATTAAATCACCCATGATGTAATGGCGAAGCAGAATCGATGGGTCTAATTGCACATCTGTGCTCCAATGCTTATGTTGGTATGATTGTAAAAACAACAGAGCATTAAGGAACATCAGTGCGGCTGTCTCATGATGGAGATGGTTACTGCCTGGCACTCATGCTGTAAAATGGTGATCACTTCCTGAATGCAGGCATGGGCTTCCTCATTTACTGAGGAATTATGAATTAAACATTGAACCGTCTTCAAGCAACGTCTCTCTCTCTCTCTCTCTCTCTCTCTCTCTCTCTCTCTCTCTCTCTCTCTCTCTCCTCTCTCTCTCTCTCTCTCTCTCTCCTCTCTCTCTCCTCTCTCTCTCTCTCTCTCTCTCTCTCTCTCTCTCTCTCTCTCTCTCTCTCTCTCTCTCTCTCTCTCTCTCTCTCTCGCTCTCCATCCCTTAGGATGATGATGGTTCCTTTCAGTTAGTTAGTGGGGTGCTACCCCACTCCTCAGAAAGGAACCGTGTGCGAGAGTGGATTTTAGGTGTGTAGGGCGTTGCACCGGTCCAGATCCACACTCTCGACATCCCCTCCCGGATCCGGCAGCCTGGTTGGGTCCAGGACGGCTGGGGGAAGTTCTGTTGCAGTGAATGGCCAGACCAAGCTTCGATGCGAGGGATACCCTTTCCGCGCTTGTTTGCTAGATGACCGTTGATCCTAACAGAGGGATCATCCGCTCTTTGGCAGGTCTTGTTTTTCATCCTGCAGGGTGTCTAGCCACCCTCCTCACCAGGCCAGCCTGGTGGGGGAGCTGGTTTAGTCACCGACTATCCAACCATGCGACAGGTATTACTGGGTTACATGGTACCGGTAGCACTCAGACGAGTGGTCTGACCAGAACATACACCGATGATGGAATTAAGGTAATCGAGGATGCAACTGAACATGGATGGGCTTAGGACATCGCTCTGAGAGATAAAAGCAATGATGTCCTGGGTTTGAATCATTGATCTCCTAGAACAGTTACCATTAGGGAATTGGAGAGGTTTACCATAACACGAATAATGGACGAGAATTATGGAATATATCAGCATAATTCCCTGATGGTCCACTGCACTGTGAAATAATCCCTCAGTTTCACTGCTTCCAGGTCTGAGGAGTTTGTAAGGAACTCGGCCGGATGGACCCAAACGAAGGACGCAGACACTGAAGTACTAGGGGGAGGACAGGATGGGGATGCCGTGGCATTTAAGGGTAGAGCTGGGGTTCAGGTAAATAGAGTGTCAGGCAGGCAGAGCGGAGCGGGCTCCCGGAGTTCGAGTTCAGGTAGACAGGTCCCCGTGTACAGGCAGGCAGGCAGACAGGTCCCCAGGGTTCAGGCAGGCAGGCAGGTAGACAGGTCCCTGGGGGTTCAGGCAGGCAGGCAGACAGGTCCCCGGGGTTCAGGCAGGCAGGCAGACAGGTCTAGGTGGCTAGATAAGCTGGCGGAGAGCCCTGCCTGGGCGGGCCGCATCTGTCCTGAGTAGGGCCGCCACCCAGGCGGAAACACCGGAGGCCTGGGCAAGACGCGAAACACCCTAGGCGGGTGCCGGGCACGATCTCAGAGTTCGGGCGGAAGAGGAGGACGGGGCAGAAGAGAGCCGTCCCTGGGCGGGCCGCATATGTCCCGGGTAGGCCACCTCCCCAGGCGGAAACACCGGAGACCTGGGCACGACGCGGACCCCTAGGATGGTGCGGAGCACAATTCCAGGGTTCGGGCGGAAGAGGAGGACAGGGTAGAACCCTTGCCGGGCAGCGGCAGACCGGCCAGGCCTGCCTGATGGAGGTAAGGGGTAGGAACGGGCATAGGTTCAGGGTGACCAACACAACAGCCATGTTAGTGGGAAAATCGGGAACGGCCGGCAGCGAGCGCGACCGCGCAAACAAAACAAACGAGCGGAGAAGCGGGACCAGCGCATGGGAAGAAAGGTGGGGGAGCGGACCAACCTGGCAGTACTAGTACGGGTCAGAGAAGCATGATGAGGAGTAGATCTGAGCTCGGGCAGGATAACAGAATGCAGAGAAGTGTTCGGAGCCAGCGGGGAAACAGAACAAAACGACCACCCGCCTGGTCCCAGTCCCAAGGCCCCTTATAAACACCTGCAGCTCAATGAGTTACAGGTGTGCCTCCTTGAGCCAGGAGGGCCCTAAATACATCACGGGTGACGGGAGGGACAACTGCAGGACCCGGAGTCCGGAGCCCCCGGACCGGATCAAGACCCGGAACGTGGACTCCGATCCGGACTGAACCCTGACAGAGTTACAGTTGTGAAAGCAATTCAAGGGTTTACCAGTAAAGCAGATGTCTTCGGATGATGAATTTATAGATGAGCATACATATTTACAGATGTCTTCTCTTGCCTTTGGATAAATCCTGTCTAATTAAATACATTGCCAATGAATCCTAACGAGAACAGAGTCACTCAAGGGTGTAACACATTTAATTTTCCAAGTGCCACTCATGGCTGAATAGGTCAGATCTAGGACAAGACAATCACTGCTTGTGAGCTCCAAGGAGAGTGACCTCAAATGGTGTATCCTTGTCTCTCATTATTAGATACTCGTTTTCCCCTTCCCTCTTAGGACAACCTATTGATCTTCTTCCTTTTTAAGACAACCTGTTGATTTTTTGGGATCATGAGATATCAGCCAGTCAGCAGATTTATTTTATGTTTGTGCTTTCTTCTTCCCTTTTACGTCAAACTGTTGCTGTTTGTGGTCGTATCAGCTTAGAGCGTGATCTTATACGTCTAACCTATCTTAGACATTTTCAAGGAAGTTGCCAAGACAGTTGATGAAGGAAGGTTGTGGATATTGTCTACATAGACGTCAACACGTTATTTGACAAGGTCCGGCATAGCAGGCCGGTCAAGAAGTTTCAGTTGCTCAGCATCCGAGATGAAGTAGTAAACTGGATTAGACACTGGCTTTTTGGAGGAATTCAGAGTGTGACTATAGACTGTTGCATTTCTGATTGGCGCCTGTAACTCGTGTAGTGTCACGGGGGTCGGCGCTGTGCCTGTTGTTGTTTGTCATCTATATCAATGATCTGGATGAAATTACGTTTAACAGGATCAGCAAATTTGCTGATGACTTCAACATTGGGAAGGTGCAGTGGACAAAGATAAGACTACAAGAGCTTGCAGTGAGATCTAGACCAACTGGAAATTGGAATTAAAAGGGACCGATGCAATTTTATACAGACAGGTGCAAGATGTTGTACTTTGGATGGACCAAGCAGGGTAGATCTCACAAAGAGACCAGTAGAACAAACTGATCTGTTAATACAGGTCCATAAGTCATTGAGAGTGGTTGCAAATGTGCACAAGTTGCGGATCTGAAAGTGTCTTTGCGCATTAACCTTTATAAATGAAAATATTGTGGACAGAAGATGGGATATAATGCTGTATAAGACGTTGGTGAGGCCTAACTTTGATATGATGTGCAGTTCTGCTCACCTACCTACAGGGCAGATGGAAATAAGTTTGAAAGAGTACGCAAAAAAAATTACGCAGACCTTCTAACCCCTTATTCTACTTCTAGGTCCCTCAGGTCGGCTGGCTTGAGGCTCCTGGCTGTCCCACCATCTAAATTTAAGTTCGGTGGTGATACGACTTTGCTGTTGTAGTCCCTAGACTGTGGAACAGCATTCCCCTCCCTATCAGATATGCCCCCTCCATTGACTCTTAGAAGTCCAGGCTCAAAATTTCACTAGCGTTTGAATCTTCCTGATGTGGCTGATTTTTGGCTTGTGCCTAGGCTTATGTGTTGATTATTTTGTGTCAGTAAGCTAAGTGTCTTGTTGTTTCTATCTGTGTTTCTTGTATTTGTCATTTTAGCTACCTGTTATATTTTGTACAGCACTTTGGTCAACATGCGTGGTTTTTAATTGGGCTTTATAAATAAATTTGACTTGACGTGACTGGACAAGGACGCTGTCGGGACTGGAAGACCTGAGTTATAAGAAAAGAGTGAACGGGTCTGGGCTTTATTCATTGGAACGTGGAAGACTGAGGGGAGATTTGATAGAAGTGCACAAAATGTCATGGGGTATAGACAGGATATATACAAGCAGGCATTTTGTGCTGAGGTAAAGAGGTACTACAACAAGAGGTTATCAGTAAAGGGTGAAAGTGAAAAAATCAAGAGGTAAAAAGGTGAAACTTATTGACTCAGAAGGTGCTAATAGTGCGAAACTAGCTAGCAGCGCAAGCAGTACAAGCGTTTAAGATGGAATGAATGATAAGGGTATAGAGCGCCATGGCCCAGTGAAGGTCAATGGGAATAGGTAGTTTAAGTATTCCAGCATGGAACAGATGGGCCAAAGGGCCTGCATCTGTGCTGTAAATTTCTATGACTACGACAAGTCAACCACTCATTGTTCGGGAACTCAGGTAGAGACCAGACCAGATGTGGTTAGCAGTTTTCCATCCCTCAAGTACGGCAGTGAAGCCGGTTGGTCCAATGTACTATCTAACAGTTTAATATTCATCCTGGATTAACGAGCTGAGGTGAATTTGACCGATGGTCCAGATAAAATACTAAATTAATTTTAGACTGAATGCCTGTTCAACAGTCCAGATATGCAGCCACTGCTCTTATATCACACTGATAAATACAGCAGGTGTGAGAGGAAAAGGTGATGCTGAACCTGCAGTTCCCAGTGCTCCCCACCTTAACAACTGAGACCAGATCGGCGAGAGACAAGTCAGAGATCAAAGTCTCCATTCCCATGTAGAACTCGTAGAACGTGAAGGAGATTAATTTTGGTCACTATTCCCAGCGGTTCAGTGACAATACACTAACTACACTCACCTCATTTTCTTCTCTACTGAAATGTCCCTCCTTTGTCAACATCCAACCGAGCCTTTCAACCTTTTCTTCAATCGCTTGTTGGAGTCTGTCTCTGTAGAACGTTGTCAGTTGGTACAGTCGATATTCGTCCCCCTGTGCCAGGAGTTCAGAGATTGTAAACTTTGGCTCTGTAAATATAGAAAGGAAAATGTAGGCTTGAACTCAAATATCCACCGCTGTCACCCAACTGAACAACAAAAAGAACGTGTCTTGAACATGCCTACAGACACAAACAATGGATTAATTCCCCATCTCCAACAGTGGCCTTCAAACCTACCCAACAATATTCTAGGCATTACGTAAAAGAAGGACCACATTTAATGCGAACCAGTCCATCCCCCATCCCACCCACTCAGCTATTTCAGTTTTGGAATGGCAATAAATGCTGGGACAGTAGGTAATATTCGTTTCCCAGAGATACTCTCTCCACCCTGACGATACATTCCCCTTGATTCATATTCCAGAAATACTCTCCTCATCTGGACAGCTGCATTTCCTCCAATACACATCCTAGAAATCCTCAGAGCAGGCAGAACATTTCCTGTAGTGGGGTAACGGGTGCCCACTACACCACATGTACCACACTCACACATTCCCCCTCTCATCTGACCAACCCTCCAACAAGGCCTCATCTTTACCCTCCTCCCTCCCAGATTCTGTGAGCACATCACCCCCATATTTCACTTACCTGCTCCTTGTTGGGGACTTGACAATTCCATGTTCAATGAGCTTCCGAGCTGATAGACAGTCGCCTCACTTGTGGATGTTCCAGGGTCCTGATCGGTGTCTCCGACATCCCTGTCTTTAGGCCGACTTTGCTCCACTTCCACTGCGGCCGGACTGCATTCCATTGGGACATTGCTCTCAATCTGACCCTGCTTTGGTACCTTGCTTCCCGTGTCCCGATCATCTTCCCTCGATGATCCGCCAGGTAAAAGTCTCTTTGGTGCTTTCCCTGCTAGATTCCCCCCTGAAATAGATGACGAATTGCAGGTTATACGAGTATGATTTAGAGATGAGCAAAATTGATTCAGACTGCCGTGGAGCCGAGACTCTGGCTGATCAGGTTTGGAGTGGAACTGTACTGATTAATGTGAACCGTACATCCTGCCAGGTGACCATTCCGATAAGCCGGTGACTGGACACATTCACGCCCAGTAAAATAACAAGATAGACACAGTAATGCTAATCACTGAATTCACAGCAGTTGAACACACGGATGACACGGATCTTATTGCAATGGTCTCCGGTGATACTGGGAAATATCACAGCGATTATCTTCCACAAGCAAAAATCTCCCAGGGTCACTAACTGTCCAGTAGTCTGTGACAAGCACAGACCAGCAACGCAATTACACATGGTCCAGATTGCTGAATGACACATTCTCCAATCACTTTGTCACAGGATGTCCAGTCTCCTTGGTCACAGACTGACAATTCCCTTGTGACGCACATCATCCGGTCCCCTGGATCATAGACTGACCATTACCTTGAGATCTATGTTGACCGCTCCCCTGGTTCCCATCTTATCCCGCGCCTGATGATCGTCATGTAACAACTATGCTAGTCATTGGCAAAGTTTTGCTTCGAGAGCTTTGTGTGTAGTTGCAGTTGCTAATCTATAGGATGGAGGTGACTAAACTGGAAAGTGTGTAGTGGAGAATGACCACTACGGGACTGGACTAGGGTGTTGTTTTTTTTGTTTTATATGGTTCTGCTAGGAATGTTTTCCCTGGAGCTCAGAAGCTTGAGGGGTGACCTTACGCACATATATGAACATAAAATGATCAGGGGTGTAGATAGGGTAGGTGGTCACAGTCTTTTTCACAAGGTAGGGGAGTCTAAGACTTCAGCACAGACATTTATAAGGGACCAAAAGGGCATTTTTTCACATTATGGGTGATGGATATAAATTAGGTGCATCCAGAGGAGGCCGCAAACGGAAATAAAATTACGAAGTTGAGAGCATGTGGGCAGGAAAAAGGATAGAAGTTTACAAGGAAAATATGGTAAAAAGTGCAGGAAAATGGGGCAAGCTCAGACATTTAGAACAGCATGAATTAGATGGGCAGAAGGACCCGTTTCCAGGCTGTAATATCTTTTTATTCCATCTGGAATCACAGATTTGAGTACAATCGCAATTTCTATTGGTGACAGAAACATTTAGTCACTGGTTATAACAGGTTTCCCTGCAGAGACCCTGGGAATTTAAATTCAGGTAGAAGATCATCTCAAGAGTGAAATATTTAGAAACTGACGTTCACCATTTCTCCACAGCCCAGACATTCATTGGGGTATTAAAACTCCGAAGCAGACCACAAATATATCTACAATGAGCTGCCTCTTGAACCTCAGCCATTCCCAACACCGGCAATGATCTCCGCTCCGCTACAGAAAACAGATTTAGGAAACACCCCTGTTCTCCTTTGCGCAACAGCCTATAAAAACCTGGAGGGTCTTGAAAGCTTTCTTTCCAAACCCTGAAATGTTGGGTTATCACAAAATCTCTGAAATCCCGTAAATGTTCCTATCATCTGGCGTTGAGTTTTATAAATTAAAGTTGGCGATGTCTTACACATCAGGGCCGTTCTGGAGGTGAAACGGACACTGACCTTGGACATTTAGATAAACCACAAGACCACAGACTCATTCCTGCCTGTGATTCACTCACGACCACCTATTTCAAGATCTCCTGCTCCTTTCACACAGATGAAGCTTTGTATGGTGAGTGGAGTGATTCGACAATTACCGGTGTCACGTCCCTGCGCTGGAACTGTTAGCTTGATCAATTACTCTAGGCCGTTTACCAGCGGGATAAATGACACTGCTTGATGAAACTTTTCTGTGCCCTGTTAACACCTGTGTCAGTTGTTTCATCTGAATTACTGTGTACCAAAGCGACAAAAGTTTAATTCTAAGATCCCAGTGATCATACCTTCGTCCATTCTGATTCTGCCTGACGGTTGTTGATTGTCGTCGTCTTGTTTACATTATGGTCCCGGTTCTGGAAACCTCTACATGCTGGTGATGCCCTGAATTACACAACAAGCAGACAGTGAGTAGAGAGAGTACGATTACTTTGCAAGTATCAGAGAAGCATTCCCCATTCACAACATCTTCCACACGATGTATGTATGTCTGCCCACTGATACATCTACAGAGAGACTCACACAGCAATAGAGTTCAAATTCAGAGCGTTCATCTCAACGAGAGAATGCCAACCACAGTGCCCATCGAGATGGTTACAATTTCCTGTGATGGGCCCACTTCCCTTCTGGCCTTTTCACTCCATCTACACATCCCAACTGCTTTTTGAATTATGCGAATGCGCCTGCCTCATCCACTTCCTCTGGCTGTTTTCTCCATATAATCCCCAACATCTGCATGAATCCGTTGCTGCTCGGTTCGGTTTTGAAATCTCTTTACCACCCCCTGTCCACTTAGATCCCCTATAGCTACGATAATCTTCTCTGTGATAATCTTCTAATTTTGTGCATTCTGCGAACTTACCAGTCAAATAATCCTTGTGCAACCGCATCCAAATCATTGCTATAAAATAACGAATACCAAAGGTCCCAAACCCTAATTACTCGCCTCCATTGCGAGGAGAAGGAGAAACCTTCAATCAGCACGCTTTGCTTGCTACCTTGAAGCTAATTTTGAATACATCCAACTTGCTCTCTCCGGACAGCATGGGACTTGATCATCGAGACCAAGCTGTCATGTGACACCTTGTCAAAGACTTTGCTGAAGACCCATGTACAACATCCATGGGAACATAACTTTGAATGTAAACCTCTGCTTAACGTCACGTTCACAGGCTCTGACAATGTAATTAGCAGAAAAGTACTTGATGAGGCCAAGGTATGTAAATGTAAACTGTTTGTTGCCATTTGCTAGTGAGGACTGAATAAAATGCAGTGTTGGGACATTTTTCTTTATAAAAGATCTGTTCTCAGCAAAGGCCTACACGACGATATATTCGAGGGTAAGTGTATCATTGCAGATTGTAATAGCCAGAGGAATCAATGGCATGTTGCTGCAGTTCATATTAATTCCACATTTCTTCAATCACTACAGCACAACGTACCTGCGGCTTCTGATAAAGGGAGGAAATTGTCAAGGTTTTTTGAGATGACTATAACGTAACAAGGAAACATCAGAAATGACCAAAAGCTGCTGCAGATGATGCAGGACCTTCAAATGAGCGAACACTGAGAGAATGTGCGAGACTTAAAAGAGCTGGGCTTCTGAAAGCACATTACCAGACCTGGAGTGATCGCAAGTGGGTTAGGCAGAGGCATAACTGGTGTTTCTGGGCACATTCAGTCCAATCCACCTATTTCATACCTTCCTTTGTACAGGTATGTAATGTCTAAAGGACCAGTGTTTGTGTAAATTAGACTCACCAAACTTTCTCCTGACTGAATCAATGGAAAATCTGAGTCAGAAAGGTTCTCTCCAGTTGATGCTCTCAATCCTCGGGCTGGTTCACTTGTCGCTGTTCCCTCGTTTCAGTCGTGGTTTGCTTCCAGTTGTGGGTTTTTCTTCCAATAAATCTCTCACCGCAGATCTAACTATAACCAGAGAGATAATGAAGCACGTTAACAATACAAATGAGAGCAAATCATTTCTGCTTAATGTACCAAAGGCAAATCTCACTGAAATTTAAACGCTGAAAACAAATAAAAGGATCTCAGTGAACAAATCTGTAATTGTCCCTCACACGTCACAAATCCTGATACGGGATACGAAGGACTCATCGTTCAGTCATGATAAGATATTGGAGCAGAATTAAGTGATTCAGTCCATCGAGTCTGCTCCATCATTCAATCATGGCTGATTTTTTTTTTCACCCCAATGTCATATTCCTGCCTTCCTCTCATAAAGTGCTGGAAACTCGGTACATCAGATTGGATCTGTGTAAAAAGACACTGTGGAAGACCCAGTATCAGAATTGGGATTGTCCAAGATGATGCGTGATATGCTGAACGCTTAATTGAGCAATTTGGCCCAGATCTCATCCTTGCTCATACCTATAATGGGGGATGTACTACACCCAATGTTCTGAAAAGGTAGTAAAAGTGATTATCGGGGCATTAATCAGAATCAGAATCAGAATCAGAATCAAACTTTAATCGCCAAGTACCTGTACACATACAAGGAATTTACTTCCGGCAGATGTTGTCTCTCTGCTCATAACAATAATAATGATAAATATAAATGAAAATATAGATTATACATAGAGGTACTGCAATACAAGTAATAGTTAGCCGACAGTTAACCGGCAGTTAACTGTTCAGCAAAGTGACCGCAGTACGGAAAAAACTTCTCCAGTGCCTATTAGTCTTAGTCTGGAGGGATCTGAAGCGCCTACCAGACGGAAGAAGATCAAACAGTCCGTGTGCAGGATGGGAGGAGTCCTTTATGATGTTCCCCGCCCTCTTCTTCAACCTGGAAGAGTACAGGTCCACAATAGAAGGCAGGGAGGCTCCAATGATGCGCTCGGCAGTCCTCACTGTGCGCTGTAGTCTTGTTCTATCCTGTTTGGTGACGAAACCGAAAAGCTCTTGAATTTATAGTAAATGGACCTTCTAGTTATTCGCTGCTCAACATTAGTTCTGTATTGTTAATCACTTGAGCCTCATTGCCTCACACTATGCTCCCTCGGACAAGACGAAATTATTATTAATTTTCTTGCGTTATTCATTACTATTTCCTGGATACCAGAGAGGCTCACGGTGAAACAGTTTTGTCCTCTCTATTAAGTTTTAACCGCGTCTATAACAGGGAGCACGATAATGTACCGTATTCAATCGTGATTAATATGCATAGAATCTAACGTGGTCCCGTCTCCAATGTTCCCACTAATTTCTATGTTTGACGCTGCGTGGATGAGCCATTGCGCTGAGCTGGAAGTTTTCACACGGGCTGAAAAATATTCGGCATCTTTTGTAAAATGCATCTATGAATATTTAGGATGAAGACAGACCAGAAAAAAATACATTCTTTTGATTTTAATTATTAATTAACGAATAGGATGAAATGCAGTACAACAAAGAAAAACTTTCAGGTCTCATAAACGTTTCTCTGGCAGTGTTTAATTCCATCTGCGCTGCAACAAAGGCTCCGCTCGCGGGAGCATTTTGGTTACGCAGACGCGCAATTTAGAGGGAACAGCGACGGGTCTCTCTCTCCACGTTACCCCCATCTTATAACAATGTTTTGTCTCCTGCCTTGCCAGCGACAACCTGTTGTTGCAAAAATTGCAAATCGTCAATAATCAGGCCCAGATCTCATCCGTGTTCATATTCGAGATGGTGAGGATTTGTCTAAATGTGAAATGCAGTAAATGGCCACTTTGTTAGGTACAACAGTATACCAGCTCATTAATATGAATCTGTTAATCATCTGCCTGCATCTGAAAAAACATAAACACATGCAGGTATGGTCAACGAGTTCAGTTGTTATTTAGACCAAACATCTGAATAGGAAATAAATGTGATATAAGTGACGTTGACCGTAATATACACTGGAATTTAGAAGGATGAGAGGGGATCTGATTGAAACATATAAGATTATTAAGGGATTGGACACGCTAGAGGCAGGGAAAATGTTCCCGATGTTGAGGTAGTCTAGAACCAGAGACCACAGTTTAAGAATAAGGGGTAGACCATTTAGAACAGAGTTGAGGAAAAACTTTTTCACCCAGAGAGTTGTGGATCTATGGAATGCTCTGCTTCAGAAGGCAGTGGAGGCTAATTCTCTGGATGCTTTCAGGAAAGAGTTAGATAGAGCTCTTAAAGATAGCAGAGATGAGGGATATGGGGAGAAGGCAGGAACGGGGTACTGATTGTGGATGATCAGCCATGATCACGTTGAATGGCGGTGCTGGCTCGAAGGGCCGAATGGCCTACACCTGCACCTATTGTCTATTGACCGTGGAGTGCTGGCTGGTGCCAGACCGGGTGGTCTGAGTGTTACCAAAACTCATCAGCTACTTGGATTTTCACGTATAAATCTCTCGATTTACAGAGAATGGTCCGGAAACAAACCAAAGGAACATCCAGTGAGCGGCGGTTCCAAAGGCCCCGTTAATGAGAGAGCTCAGTGAGATTGTCTAGACTGATTAAATCCGACAGGAAAGCGGTAAGAAATCAAATAAGCATGCGGTCCAACAGCGGCGTGCAAGAGAGCGTCACTGAACGCATAACCTTGGATTTGGACGGGGTGCAGCCGCATTAAACGCCGAACATTCACTCAGTGTCTCATCATTAGTTACAGGGGTACATAAAAACGTGCCCCCTGAGTGTAGACTTCCATACGTTTATCAACTGCCAGTGAGATTTATTACAGGAATTTTTATCCTAAATATCACTGCCAGATATATAAAGTTTTTGCTAAGAAAAAACACACAAACAAAATAAAACACACATATTCGTAAATCCACGCAATCCTAAGGACAATATTGAACTGATAGAAACAATAGCACGACTAGGGCGATCAGTGTGTGAAATGAACGCCATAACATTTCCCCTATGACACTGTCCTTACCTGGTGCTGGACTCCTGAGTCTGGTTTCAGCGAATCCGAGCATCTGAATTTTATGGCCCTAACAGTAAGTGAACACACCCTGAGCAATGTTCAGTTGATAACACGCTCATAAACTTGAGCTTCAGTCTATTCAGCATGTAACGCCATAGCTTGTTCCACAACGCTTGTGTTAAACCACATAAAAGCTTAATTTGCATGAACAAGTCACTCTTACAAGTGGTCTGAACCAGAATTAATACTACAGTGCAAACGGTGCAGTAATTTCCTCTCTCTGGAATACTTGATGTGCTCTAGAGAAGAATCACAACCCACATCCTGGTTCGGTTCGGTTGGCGTCGTCGCTTTAATTTATTGTTCACCCTTGGACCAGTTTATTGTCAGATTATAAACCCCAGCGACAGCTCAGGGCAAAGATCGCTCTGGGTTTATTGCACAGAGACAGCAGAAGGAAGGGCGCTGTCAACTCTGATGGAATATAATGTATTTGGTATAATACTCTCTTTTGAACAGGAGGCATTCTTTTTCTCCTGATTTTACTGTGTCCCCCCGGCCTGGAGCTGACTTCAAGGTCACCCTGTTTACAAAGAGCCATCTTTAACAGTTGTCCGCAGTTGGCCCTTTACAGTAATGAGCCAACTGGGGAGCAACTGTGCCGAGATAACCATCTCCCAGAGATAACAACCGGTCAAAGTCGACAGCAAGATAAGAACGCCCTTCTCCTTCAGCTTATTGCTCAGTTACTGGAAACAGATTACCACATCACAGTAACAATCATATGAAATTATGATCATATCCCGTTGGCGAATTTGCCTGGCAGCCCATTTACTCCACACATACATCAACCAGCATCGCATTTATTTTACAAGTACTTGTACCGTTACTCGTCAGAGACCGATGGGAATAAACATTAATTTCACTGCGTTTCTTATTTGTCTGAGGGTGCTGCCGGTATGTTGAATTAGTAACAGGACATTCACCTCCTCAGTCCTGTTCCGCCATTCTCTATGATCACAGCTGATAGATAGATAGATAGATAGATAGATAGATAGATAGATAGATAGATAGATAGATAGATAGATAGATAGATAGATAGATAGATAGATAGATAGATAGATAGATAGATAGATAGATACTTTATTAATCCCCATGGGGAAATTCAACATTTTTTTCCAAATTCAACATTTTTTCCAATGTCCCATACACTTGTTGTAGCAAAACTAATTACATACAATACTTAACTCAGTAAAAATATGATATGCATCTAAATCACTCTCTCAAAAAGCATTAATAATAGCTTTTAAAAAGTTCTTAAGTAGTTTACTTAAATACATTAAATACAATCAACCCCGGCACTTTAACATATCTTACTCCTGGCGGTTGAATTGTAAAGCCGAATGGTATTGGGGAGTATTGACCTCTTCATCCTGTCTGAGGAGCATTGCATCGATAGCAACCTGTCGCTGAAACTGCTTCTCTGTCTCTGGATGGTGCTATGTAGAGGATGTTCAGGGTTTTCCATAATTGACCGTAGCCTACTCAGCGCCCTTCGGTCAGCTACCGATGTTATACTCTCCAGTACTTTGCCCACGACAGAGCCCGCCTTCCTTACCAGCTTACTAAGACGTGAGGCGTCCCTCTTCTTAATGCTGCCTCCCCAACACGCCACCACAAAGAAGAGGGCGCTCTCCACAACTGACCTATAGAACATCTTCAGCATCTCACTACAGACATTGAATGACGCCAACCTTCTAAGGAAGTACAGTCGACTCTGTGCCTTCCTGCACAAGGCATCTCTGTTGGCAGTCCAGTCTAGCTTCTCGTCTAACTGTACTCCCAGATACTTGTAGGTCTTAACCTGCTCCACACATTCTCCATTAATGATCACTGGCTCCATATGAGGTCTAGATCTCCTAAAGTCCTAAAGCTGGACCGAGATCTTAGTGACATACATCCCTGCGGCCGCCTGGAATAATTTGCACTCTCTTGTCTGTCAGGAATTTGTGCGCTGCAGAATTAAACACATTGGAAAAAAAATCCCTGCTTCTCATTTCCTTTGAAAACAGTTTCAACTCATAAAAATAACATTATCTACCTTCACCTGTTTCAGCTTCCCCTGGAACAGTAACTGATAGTATTGATACGGTAGAAAAACTAGAGATACTTGCCGTGACAAGTGGGCTTATTGAAACACCAAAACACAACCCAGTACGGTCCCTATTCTTACCTGGTGCTGGACTCCTCATTCTGGTTTCAGCGAATCCAAGCATCTGAATTTTATGTCCCTAACAGTAAGTGAACACACCCTGAGCAATGTTCAGTTGATAACACGCTCATAACCAGAACTTCAGTCTATTCAGCAAGTAACGCCGCACCCTGTTCCACAACGCTTGTTATGAAAAATGCAAAGACTCTGTTTTTAAGCCTTCCGAATGTGTAGTTCGAGCCAAAAGTACGATTTCAGTGCGCGATGCAATGATTACCTTTCTCTGGACAATTTGATCTGCTCCAGGGAGGGAGCACAACTCGCATCCTGGTTCGGTTCTGTTGGTGTCTTCCCTTTGATTTATTGTTCACCTTGTGACCAGTTTATTGTCAGATTATAAACTCCAGCTGCAGCTCAGGGCAAAGATCGCACAGAGACAGCAGAAGGAAGGGCGCTGTGAACTCTTGTAAAATATTATGCATTTGGAGTCATGTATTTTTTTTTTCGTTTTGAACACTGGCATTCTTTAAGTGTGTTCCGACTACCTGGAGCTGACTTGAACGTCAGCCTGTTTAGAAAGAGCCATTTTTAACAGTTGTCCGCAGTTGGTCCATTACTGCAATGGGCCGATTGTGGAGCAACTGTGCTGAGATTACCATCTCCCAGAGATAACAACCGGTCAAAGTCAACAGCGAGATAAGAACGCCCTTCCCCTGCAGTTTATTGCCCACTTACTGGAAACAAGTTACCATGTCAACGTAGAACCATATGAAATTGTGACCATATAACGCTTGCTTATTCGGCAGGTATGGCACTTATTTTGCAAATACATCTGGCGTTCCTCGTCTGAGATCGAAGGAAAAACATCAAACGTTAAATACACCGGGTCTCTTATTTGTCAGAGTGTGCTACTGGTATGTTGAATTAGTAACAGGACATTCGCTCCCTCAGTCCTGTCCCGCCATTCTCTATGATCACAGCTGGATCGTGATCTCAGTGACACATTCCTGCGACCGTCGGCAACACTTCACTCCCTTGCCTGTCAAGGATCTGTGCGCTGCGGAATCAAACACACTGAAAAAAAACCTCTGCTTCTCTTTCCCTTTGAGGAAGAGAATTCCAAATTGACACTAGTTCCACCTCAGAAATATAACCTCATAATAACTTCTTCTGCTTCAGCTCCCCCTACAGGAGCAAACACGCATTCCTTCTTCAGAATCGGCGTGATGTTCGGTGTCTCCAGCAAAAGCTTTATTTATGTAACCACCAGCGGAAAAAAACCTCCTCACCTTCATCTAAATAACAACGCATACAATCAACTCCCCGTCTTTACCGAGTTCCAGCGAATACAGACGAGAGGTCACCATTGAAGCAGACGGGGAACGGTATCAGAGGTCCCGGTCATGCACTCAGTGGCCACATTATTAGGTACAGTAGGTACATAGTAAAGCGCCCACTGAGTGTAGAATTTGCTATTTTTGTCTACCGTCAGTGAGAATTACCACATTATTTGTTAATATAAATATCACTGCCAGATCTATCTTCGCTAAAAAAAAGCATACAGAATAATCGAGCTCACAGATACGTAAAGCCGCGCGATTTCAATGATAATATTGATATGGTAGAAATATTAGAAATACTGCCGTTACAAGCGGGCTTATTAAAACGCCGTAACACTGCCGAATACAGTCCACCTTCCTACCTGATGCAGGACACCTATGTCTGATTTCAGGGAATCCGAGCATCTGAATTTTATGTTCCTAACAGTAAGTGAACACACCCTGAGCAATGTTCAGTTGATAACACGCTCATAAACCTGAACTTCAGTCTATTCAGCAAGTAACGCCACATCATGTTCCACAACGCTTCTGTTAAAGCAGACAAAGACTCACTTTGCTTGAATGAGTCTTTCTAACTCGTGGTCCGAACCAGAATTAATACTTCAGTGCGCGACATTTTACCACCTCCAGAGAGGAATCATAACCTGCATCCTGATTCCGTTCGGTTGGTGCCGTCGCTTGGATTTATTATTCACCTTAGGACCAGTTTATTGTCAGATTATAAACCCCAGCGACTTCTCAGGGCAAAGATCGCTGTGGGTTTATTGCACAGAGACAGCAGAAGGAAGGGCGCTCTCCACTCTGATGGAATATTATGCATTTGAAATAATGTTCTTTTTGATCAGCGGACATTCCCTTTCTCCAGATTTAAGTGTGCCCCCGTCGCCAGGACCTGCACTGATTTTAAGTGGCCAATTTAAAAGCCATCTTTAACAGTTGTCTGCAGTTGTAAACTTCGGGTAATGGGCAATGGGGAGAGGCTGTGGCGAGATTGCTATCTCCCAAAGATAACAACCGGTCAAAGTCGACAGCAAGATACGGATGCCCTTCTCCTTCAGTTTATTGTTCACTTACTGGAAACAAATTGCAGGATCACAGCGCCATCATATGAAATTTAGACCATTTCCTGCTGGTGAATTTGGCTGATATCGCATTTACTTTACACATACATCAACCGTTTTTCATCAGTGAGTGATGGAAGAACTCGGAGCATTAAATTCACGGGGTCTCTTATTTGGTGAAGGTTGTTGCTCGCATATTGAATTAGTAACAGGACATTCGGCTATTTCTATTTGAAGAAATAACAGGCAGGTTAGAGAGAGGTGAATACGTTGATGTTGGGTACTTGGATTTTCGAAAGGCCTGTGACAAGGTGCCACACTCGAGGCTGCTTAGCAAGCTACGAGCCCGTGGTGTTACAGGAAAGAGTCTAGCATGGATAAATCGGTGCCTGATTGGCTGCATGTCTTATGGTCTTATGGAAATGCAGCTTCCATGGAGGTGAAGGAAAGAGGTGGAACTGGCTGCTGGAAGACATAGTTTGTCAGGTCTGAAAACGAGCTGAATGTACCATAACCTTCAGACTGAATCAGAAAACCATTCTGACGCTGCTAATATACCCGTCCTGTACTCTGTGCAGATGGATTTTAAACACCCTCCACATGTCAGATGTGGACTTGCCAGAAACAGTTGTTTCCCAGTAACTCTCAGTAGTTCTTGCTTACTGAATTAGAAAATTTACCCTGATCCAATTCTTTACTCTCCCGCAAAGTCTACACTTTTCTTCTCTATAGCTATCTTAAACTTAAGGAGTTCTGCCCTCACCATTCACCCACCAAATGGTCGGGTATCTAGCTAGCATAATTACCCATCAGTTTCAGTGCAGCTCCTGCTTTTGTTGGACTATCTACATCCTGATTTAAGATGTCATCCCAGATAGATAAAATAGTTGAAACTAGAGAATCGTGGAGCTTTTAATAATCAAAGGGAGGCAATTAAAAATGAATAAGCAGAGAAAAGGTGAAATATGAAGGCAAGCTAGCTAATAATATAAAATAAGATACCAAAATAATGTATCATAATGAAGCACAGTAATGTATCATATTCAATCGTGATTAATATGCATAAAATCTAACATGGTCCAATCTCCAATATTCCCACTAAATTACTATTTTTGCAGCTGTGTGGATCAACCATTGCTCTGAGCCAGAAATTTTCACACGGCCTGAAAAAAGCGCCGCATCTTAGATGTGTGTGTTTTTGCTCATCTCTGAATATTTAGAATGGACTGACAAATATATATATATACTTTTGTCTTTATCTATTATTGGAAGGATAAGATAAATTATAGTGCAATAAAGAAAAACTCTCAGATTTCATGAACTTTTTTTCCAGCTGCATTTTAATCCACCTGCACTGCAACAAAGGCTCCGTGACGCGAACATTTTAATTACAGCGCAGCCGCACACCGGCGCAGCTCAGAAGGAACAGTGACAGTCTCTCTCCCCAGGTTACCCCAAACTGCCTTGTCAGCGACAACCTGTTGTTGGAAATAGAAAGATTGCAAAAATCAGCACCAAATCTCACCCATATTCAAATTCGAGATAGGTGAGGGCCCGTCTAAATGGTAAATGCACCAAATGGCCGTGTTATTAGGTACAGCCGCACATTAATGGGAATCTGTTAATCGGGTGGCGGCAACTCAAAGGATAGAAAAATGCAGATATGGTCAAGGGGTTCAGTTGTGGTTAGGCGAAACATCAGAATCTGGAATAAATGTGGTTTCAGTGACCTTGACTGTGGAATGATCGCTGGTGCCAGACAGAGTGGCATGAACATTGCGGAAACTGATCATCTCCTTGGATTTTCACGCACAAGTCGCTCGGTTTACAGTGAATGGTGCGAAAACAAAACGAAAGAAAATCCAGTGAGCAGCAGTTCTGAGGGTGGAAACGCCTTGTTAATGGGAGACATCAAGGAGATTGACTAGACTGATTAAATCCGACAGGAAGGTGACAGTAACTTAAATAGCCATGCGCTTCAAAAGCCGGGGTGCAGAAGAGCGTCACTGAACGCCGAACGTCGGATTTGGACGGGGTACAGCCACGGTAAACTCCGAACATACACTCAGTGGCCATATTATAAGGTACAGGAAGTAGATAAGAATTGCCCACTGAGTGTAGACGTCTATACGTTTAACAACTGCCAATGAAATTCACTACAGGATTTTTCATTTTAAATATCACTGCCAGATATACGCTGCCTTTGTTCACAAATTTGCACAGAATAAAAAAAAACACGCATCCATAAATCTAGGCAATTTCCTGGACAATATTGAACTGGTGGAAAGTCTAGAAATACGACCGTGACAAGTGGGGTAATAAAAGACCATAATAACCCGATTTTACCATGTTAAAATATCTCATGACTATCGTAACGTTGTCCTTCTGACACACATTTTCTATCTCCCGTTGTAATTTTCAGACCATGTCATTACTACTGTGTGGAGGATCTGTATATAATCCCCATCAGGGCCTTTGCACCCTTGCAATTACCGAGCACTACCCACAAGGATTCAAAACCTTCCTATCCTATGGCACCTCTTTCTAATGATTTGATTACATTTTTCTCCAAGAGTCACGCCACCCTTTCTGCCGACCTGCCTGTCCTTTTGATACAGTGTGTACCCTTGGATGTTAAACTCCCAGCTGTAATATCCTTTCAGCCGCGATTCAGTGACGCCCACAATGTCATACATGTCAATCGGTTAACTTTGCTGCGTTCGTCTATTATTCCCTTTTCTGTTCGCATTCAACTGTAACATCGTCAGTCTTGTACTCCCCGTTTTCCATTTTGTCTGCCTTTTACATTGCAGCTCATCCCATTGACTGCAAGTTTGCCCTATCATCAGCCTCCCGTTTCTATCACTATGACTGCACACTGCCTCTGTTTGTGAACCAGCGACCCCATTCTCAGCATTATAACTCCAGTTCCCATCCCCCCGCAAAATTAGCCCTCCTGAATTGTTCTGGAAAACCTGCCCGCAAGGATATTGGTTCCCCTGGGATTCTGGTGTAACTCATCCCTTTTGTACAGGCCATACCTTGCCCAGACGAGATCCCAATCGTCCATATATCTGAACCTCTTCCTCCTGCACCATTTCCTCAGCCACTGCCAAATTATTCCAGTCTTGTCCTCGCTGGCACGTGGCACGGCCAGCAATTCAGAGATTACTACGCTGTAGGTCCTGTTTCTCAGCTTTCTACCGAGCTTCCTATATTATCACCCAGGAACCCCTTCATTTTTCCAACCAATGTCATTGGTGCCAATATACACCAAGACATTTGGCTGCTCACCGACCCCCTATAGAATGCCATGGACCCAATCAGAGACATCCCTGACCCTGTCACCTGGGAGGCAACATACATCCAGAATCTCATCTCTGTTCTTCTGATGATGGAATCTTTATACCCACTGTAAACCTCTTCCCTTCTGTTCTCTTCCAAGCCACAGACAGCAGAGGTTGTGCTTCCAGCTGGTAGGTTGTCCCTCTCACTCGGTGTATACTGAGAGTGGTATACTTATTACTGAGGGGTACGTCCACGGGGCTTGTCTGCACTGGCTGCTCATTTCGTTTCCTTCTGCCGACAGTCACCAAGTTACTGCCCCTCCTGCAACCTAGGGGTGACTACCTCCTTGTATCTCCGAACTGAAACTTAAACCATACCGGTAACCCAAGAAGAGTGTGGTTAAATTCCTCAATGACTATCGCCCAGTCGCACTTACATCCACAGTTGAAGTGTTTTTCAGGGGCTGGTGTTGAAGCATATCAGCTCCTGTCTGAACAGCGACCTGGATCCACTCCAATTTGTCTACTGAAACAACAGATCTACAGCACATCTTCTACGTCTTCAGTGATCAACGTTAATCCTGAATTGTAAAGCACTTGAGCCTGATCGCCTCACAGTACAATTCCCCTGACGAGGTGAATTCAGTTTTTGTGTGCTACACATTACCATTTCCATGATGCCTGAGTGTCGCCAATAAAACAGTTTTAGCTGCTCTTTTGAGCCTCAATATCCCGTCTGCGACAGGGAAGTGCGATACCGTGCCATGTTCAAATGTATTTGTTCTTCGCGATTATTTTGCATAGATTCCAGGATTTTATGTTCCCTATGATTAACCTACCCTTGTCATCACGACAATGTTTAGTTCACGGGTCTTGTCTGCGCCATCCAGTTGTGGGAAACAGGGGAATGAATAAATAGATCCAGATCTCATTCTTGATAACACCCGAGATCGGGCTGTGTGGGTTTTCTAGTTCGGAAATAAACTCAGTGGTAATTTTTTGAAGTGCACCTGTACACCAACTCGTTAGTGCTGATCAACAAATCACGTGGCACCAGCTCAGTCACTTTAACAAAAACATGCAGAAATGGTCAAGAGGTGCAGGTGTTGTTCAAAAACAAACATCAGATTGGGGGAAAACTGTGATCTCAGTGACTTTGACAGTGGAATGATTGTTGCTTCCAGACGGAGTAATGTGAATACCTCTGGGATTGTCATGCACACACTGTCTCGATTTACAGACAATGGAGTGAAATACAAACAGACGAACACCCAGTGAGTGTCAGTGCTGGACGGGAAAACGCCGTGTGTATGACAGAGACCGGAGGAGAAAGGCCAGACTGGTTCTAGCTGACGGGAAGGCGACCCTGAAGTCTAATAAGCAAACGATTGCAACAGGGAAGGCGGCCAGTGAGTGAGTAGGTGAGTGAAGGAGTGGAGCTTTGAGGCTTTGACTGGAGAGGCTTCGACGAGGAGAGGCGGCGGACGAGCTTGTTCCCAGTTAGTCTTTTATAATGCCTCCTCAGACGGGTGACGTGCCTCTCCTGTGAGATGTGGCAGTCTTGGGGGAACTCCCCTCTCCCACAGAGGCACATCTGCCAGAAGTGCGTACGGCTGGGTGATCTGGAAGACAGTGTGAGGAATCTGGAGCAGCAGCTGGATGACCTTCGACTCATAAGGAGGAATGAGACAGTCATAGATGAGAGCTACAGGGAGGGTAGTCACACCTAGGCTGCCGGAAGTAGGTTGTTGGGTGAGAATCCGAGGGGGGGAAGCGAAGGAGAGTAGACAGGTAGTGCAGAACACTCCTGTAGCCATTTCCCTGAATAATGTGTACCGTCCTGGATACTGTTTGGTGAGGGCCGACAGACCAGGGTGTGAGCCACGATGGCAGGGCCTCGGGCAGAGGGTGCAGAAGGGTGGGACGGAGACGAGGAGAGCTGTCGTCATTGGAGACTCTATTGAAGACAAAGGAACTTCATCAGTTGCCAGTTGTTTAGGCTGACGTGTCCAATCTGTATGTTACCTTGACAGAAACAGATACTCCAGTGGTGACCAAAGGGGTTCAGTCTGGTTTATTTCAGGTTGGAGAGGGGATGTGGAGTTTTGAAATCAATGCCCTTGCGGTGCCACCATCGTTAATTTTGCATGTCCGAGTGGTGGATCACACAGCACGGAAACAGGCCTTTGGTCGGCCATACCTGTTCTGACCATCCACTCACTGTCTACACTGGTCCCATTTATCAGCACTCGGTTCATGCCCGACTCTATCTCGGCAGTTTCAATGCTCATCAGGATTATTCCCCTAGATTATGTCTTGAATGATGCCATCAACATGAGGTACTATCCTGTTCTCAGCAGAGTTTGTTTGTGGCTAGGCAGGACACAAGTATATTGGTCAAGGCCCCAGCAATCTCTTCACTTGGCTCTCTCTGTAAGTTGTGGTATATCCCGTCAGGGCTTGGAGACTTATACGCCTTAATGCACTTTAAGAGACCCAACACTGTCTCCTCTATTTCAGAATGCCCGAGCATACTAGTACTCCTGCGCACTGATCTCCCTATCCTCCGTGTCTTTCTCCTTGGTAAATACTGATGTAAGTTACTCATTAAGGACCCACACACATTCTCGAGGGCTCTGTTTGATTTGACCTTCCTGAGCTATACATACTTTTCCTCACACGGCCTGAAAAAAGCACTGCATCTCTGATATGTTCCTTTTTGTAATGCGCATCTATAAATATTTAGAATGGACTGACAAAAAATATAATTTTGTCTTTATCTATTAATAGAAGGATATGATAAATTATAGTGCAACAAAGAAAAACTCTCAGATTTCATGAACTTTTTTACAGCTGAATTTCAATCCATCTGCGCTACAACAAAAGGCTCCGTGACGCAAGCATTTTAATCACAGCGCAGCCCGCACAACCGGCGCAGCTCAGAAGGAATATTGACAGTCTCTCTCTCCAGGTTATCCCAAACTGCCTTGTCAGTGACAACCTGTTGTTGAAACAGAGAAATCGCATAAATCAGCACCAAATCTCACCATATTCAAATTCGAGATAGATGAGGGCCAGTCTAAGTGTTAAATGCACTAAATGGCCGTGTTATTAGATGCAACTGTAAAGCCGCTCATCAAAGGGAATCCGATAATCGCGTGGCAGCAACTCAAAGGATAAACATGCAGATATGGTCAAGGGGTTCAGTTGTTGTTCAGGCGAAACATCCGAATCTGAATAAGTGTGGTCTAAGTTGACCTTGACCGTGGAATGATCGCTGGTTGCCAGACAGGGGTAGCATGAGCATTACGGAAACTGATCACCTCCTTGGATTTTCATGTACAATTCGCGGTGCGAAAACAAAAGAAAACCCAGTGAGCAGCAGTTCTGAGGGTGGAAACGCCTTGTTAATGGGAGACATCAAGGAGATTGACTAGACTGATTAAATCCGACAGGAAGGTGACAGTAACTAAATAGCCATGCGCTCCAAAAGCCAGGGTGCAGCAGAGCGTCACTGAACGCCGAACTTCGGATTTGGACGGGGTACAACCGCGGTAAACTCCGAACGTACACTCAGTGGCCATACATTAGGTACGGGAAGTAGATAAGAATTGCCCCACTTAGTGTAGACATAATTTTAACAACTGCCAGTGAGATTTACTACAGGATTTTTTATTTTAAATATCACTGCCAGATATACACCGTCTTTGCTCACAAAAATACACAGAATAAAAAAAAAACGCATCCGTAAATCCAGGCAATCTTGTGGACAAAATTGAACTGGTGGGAAACTCTAGAAATACTATCGTGACAAGTGGGGTAATAAAAACACCATAACAAACCGATTTTACCATGTTAAAATATCCCATGACTATTGTAACGTTGTCTTTTTAACATACATTTTCTATCTCCCGTTGTAATTTTCAGACCATGTCATTACTACTGGAGTGGGGGTCTGTATATAATCCCCATTAGGGTCTTTGTACCATTTCAGTTTCCTAGCTCTACCCACAATGATTCAAAACCTTCCTACCCCATGTCACCTCTTTCTAATGATTTGATTTCATTTCCACCGAGAGTCAACGCCACCCTTTCTGCCGACCTGCCTGTCCTTTTGATACAGTGTGTATCATTGGATGTTAAACTCCCAGCTGTAATATCCTTTCAGCCACGATTCAGTAACACCCACAATGTCATGCATTGCCAATCTGTAACTTTGCTGCGTTCGTCTATTATTCCCTTTTCTGTTCGCATTCAACTGTAACATCGTCAGTCTTGTACTCCCCGTTTTCCATTTTTGTCTGCCTTTTATGTTGCAACTCATTCCATTGACTGCAAGTTTGCCCTATCATCAGCCTCCCGTTTCTATCACTATGACTGCACACTGCCTCTGTTTGTGAACCAGCGACGCCATTCTCAGCATTATAACTCCAGTTCCCATCCCCCCCGCAAAATTAGCCCTCCTGAATTGTTCTGGAAAACCTGCCCGCAAGGATCTTGGTTCTCTTGGGATTCTGGTGTAACTCATCCCTTTTGTACAGGTCATACCTTGCCCAGCCGAGACCCCAATCGTCCATATATCTGAACCTCTGCCTCCTGCACCAGTTCCTCAGCCACTGCCAAATCATTCTCCTCTTGTCCTCGCTGGCACATGGCACGGCCAGCAATTCAGAGATTACTACGCTGTAGGTCCTGTTTCTCAGCTTTCTACGAGCTTCCTATATTATCTCCCAGGAACCCCTTCATTTTTCCAACCAATGTCATTGGTGCCAATATACACCATGCATTCTATAGGGGAGTGGGTGAGCAGCAGATGTTTTCTTCCGAGCCAGAGACCCAGAGGTTGTGCTTCCAGCTGGTAGGTCGTCCCTCTCGCTCGGTGTATACTGAAAGTGGTATACTTATTACTGAGGGGCACGTCTACGGGGCTTGTATGCACTGGCTGCTCATTTCGCTTCCTTCTGGTGACAGTCACCAAGTTACTCTCTCCTCCTGCAACCTAGGGGTGACTAACTCCTTGTATCTCTGAACTGAAACTTGAACCCTACCGGTACCCAAGAAGAGTGTGGTTAAATTCCTCAATGACTATCGCCCAGTGGAACTTACATCCACAGTTGAAGTGTTTTGAGGGGCTGGTGTTGAAGCATATCAGCCCCTGTCTGAACAGTGACCTGGATCCACTCCAATTTGTCTACTGAAATAACAGATCTACAGCACATCTTCTACAGCTTCAGTGATCAATGTTAATCCTGAATTGTAAAGCACTTGAGCCTGATTGCCTCACAGTACAATTCCCCTGACAAGGTGAATTCAGTTTTTGTGTGCTACACATTACCATTTCCATGATGCCTGTGTGTCGCCGATAAAATAGTTTTAGCTGCTCTTTTCAGCCTCAATATCCCGTCTGTGACAGGCAAGTGCGATATTGTGCCATGTTCAAATGTATTTGTTCTTCGCGATTATTTTGCATAGATTCCAGGATTTTATGTTCCCTAAGATTAACCTAACCTTGTCATCATGACAATGTTTAGATCACGGTCTTGTGCACGCCATCCAGTTGTGGGAAACAGGGTTACGAATAAATAGATCAGATCTCATTCTTGATAACACCCGCGATGGGGGTGAGTGGGTTGACTAATTCAGAAATAAACTCAGTGGTAATTTTTTGAAGTGCACCTGTACACCAGCTCGTTAATGCCTGATCAACAATCACGTGGCACCAGCTCAGTCACTTTAATTAAAACATGCAGAAATGGTCAAGAGGTCCAGGTGTTGTTCAGAACAAACATCAGATTGGGGAAAAATGTGATCTCGGTAACTTTGACTGTGAAATGATTGTTGGTTCCAGACGGGAGTAGTGTGAATATCTCTGGGATTGTCACACACAACTGTTAAGATTTATAGACAATGGTGCGAAATACAAACAGACAAACATCCAGTGAGTGTCAGTGCTGGATGGGGAAAACGCCGTGTGTGTGAGAGAGACCGGAGGAGAATGGCCAGACTGATTCAAGCTGCCAGGAAGGGGACAGGAAGTTTAATAAGCACAGGTTGCAACAGGGAAATCGGCCAGTGAATGAGTGGGCCAGTGAAGGAGTGGAGCTTTGAGGCTTTAACTCGAGAGGCTTCGAGAGAAGAGGCGGAGGATGAGCTTGTTCCCAATTAGTCTTTATAATGCCTCCTCAGACAGTGATGTGCCTCTCCTGCGAGATGTGGCAGTCTTGGGGGAACTCCCCCCCCCCCCGCAGAGTCACATCTACTAGAAGTGCACATGGTTGGGCGATCGGAAGACCGTGTGAAGAATCTGAAGCAGCAGCTGGATGACCATCGACTCATAAGGAGAGAATGAGGCCGTCATAGATGAGAGCTACAGGGAGGTAGTCACACCTAGGCTGCCGGAAGCAGGTCGTTGGGTGATGTCAGAGGGGGAAAAGTGAGGGTGAGTAGGCAGGTAGTGCAGAGCACCCCTGTAGCCATTCACCTGAATAATAAGTTTACCGTCCTGGATACTGTTGGCGGGGATGACCGAGCAGGTGTGAGCCACAGTGGCAGGGCCCCTGGGACTGAGTCTGGACCTGTGGTGCAGAACGGTGGGACAGAGAAGAGGAGAGCTGTCGTCAGGGGAGCAGACAGGAGATTTTGTAGACGTGAGAAGGACACCCGCATGGTTTGTTGCTCCCGGGTGCCAGTGTCTGGGATGTCGCTGACCAGGTGCTTGACGAGAGGGGAAAACAACCAGAAGTCGTGATACATGTTGGTACCAACGACATAGGCAGGAAGAGGTTATGAGGTCCTGAAGTGTGAGTTTTGGGAACTAGGCAGAAGGCTGAATAACAGACCTCAATGGTGGTGTTCTCAGGATTGCTGCCAGTGCTACGTGATGAGTGATGGTAAGAATTAGAGGAGATGGCAGTTGAATGCGTGGCTGAGGAGTTGGTGCAGGGTGCAGGGTTTTAGATTTTTGGACCATTGGGATCTCTTCTGGGGAAGGTGGGACCTGTACAGATTGGATGGGTTGCACCTGAACTCGAGGGGGTAGCAACATCCTTGCAGGTAGGTTTGCTAGCATGGTTCGGAAGTGTTTAAAATAGTTTGCAAAGGGTTGAGACCCGGAGGGATTGAACAGTGAAAGAAGTGCATGGAGTAAAGCCAGATCCAACATATAGAGAGGCTTTGAGGAAAGAGAAGCAGAATGAAGGGTGAAAAGGTAGTAAGTTAGAAGAGCTAAAGTGTGTGTACTTCAATGCAAGAAGCATCAGGAACAAAGGTGGTGAACTGAGAGCTTGGATACGTACATGGAATTATGATGTCGTGTTCATTCCAGAGACTTGGCTGGCACCCAGGGCAGGAACGGATTCTCAATATTCCTGGAGTTCAGTGCTTTAAAATGGATGGGGGGGGGGGGAGGGGGAGGGGAGGGGTAGCATTACTGGTTTGGGATACTATTACAGGTACAGAAAGGGTGGGTATTCAAGCAGGATCCCCATTTGAGTCAGTATGGTGGAAATCTGGAACAGGAAGGGAGCAGCTACTCTATTGGTGGCATTCTAAATGCCCCCTGGTAGCAGCAGAGATACTGAGTAGCAGATTGGGAGCAGAGTTGGTAAGGCACAAAAATATCAGGGTTGTTATCATGGTTGACTTTAACTTCCCTAATATTGGTTGGCACCTCATTAGCTCCAAAGGTTTAGATGGGGCTGAGTTTTGTTAAGTGTATTCCTGTCACTGTATTTTGACGTCCAACTAGAAGGGAATGTCATACTAGATCTAGTATTAGCGAACGAACTGGGTCAGGTCACAGATCTCTCAGCAGGTGAGCATCTGGGGGACAGTGATCACCGCTCGCTGGCCTTCAGCATTATCATAGAAAAGGATAGAATCAGAGAGGACAGGAAACCTTTTAATTGGGGAAGGGCAAGTTTTGAGGCTTTAAGTCTAGAACCGCGCGGGTGTGAATAGGGATGTTTTGCAGGTAAATGTACTATGGACATGTGGTAGATGCTTTAGGATCTCTTGCAGGATGTTAGGGATAAATTTGTCCCGGTGAGAAAGATAAAGAATGGTAGGGTAAAGGAACATGGGTGACAAGTGAGGTGGAAAATCTAGTCAGGTGGAAGAAAGCATCATACAGGAGGTTTAGGAAGCAAGATCAGATGGGTCTATTGAGGAATATAAGGTAGCAAGAAAGGAGCTTAAGAAGGGGCTGAGAAGAGCAAGAAGGGGACATGAAAAGGCCTTGGCGAGTAGGGTAAGGGTAAACACCAAGGCATTCTTCAATTAAGTGAAGAACAAAAGGATGACAGGATGTGAAGGTAGGACCGATTAGAGATGAAGGTGGGAAAGATGTGCCTGGAGGCTGTGGAAGTTAGTAAGGTCCTCAATGAATACTTCTCTTTGGTATTCACCAGTTGAGGGGGACCTTGATGACGGTGAGGACAATATGAGTGAGGTTGATGTTCTGGCGCATGTTGATATTAAGGGAGAGGAGTGTTGTATCTTTTAAAATACATTAGGATGGATAAGTCCCTGGGGCCTGATGGAATATTCCCCTGACTGCTCCATGAGGTGAGGGAAGAGAGTGCTTGAGGCCTCTGGCTAGGATCTTTATGTACTCGTTGTCCACGGGGAATGGTACCCGGAGGATTGGAGGGAGGCCGAATGTTGTTCGTTTTTTGAAAATAGTTAGTATGGATAGTCCCGGGTAATTATAGACCAGTGGGCCTTACGTCTGTGGCGGGAAAACTGTTGGAAAAGATTCTTAGAGATAGGATCTAAGGGCATGTAAAGAATCTGGTCTGATCAGGGGCAGTCAGCATGGCTTTGTGAAGGGCAGATCGTGCCTAACAAAACCTGATAGAGTTATTTGAGGAGGTGTCCAAACATATAGATGAGGGTAGTGCAGTGGATGTGATCTACATGGATTTAGTAAGGGCATTTGACAAGGTTCCCACACGGTAGGACTTATTCAGAAGGTCAGAAGGGCATGAGATCCAGGGACGTTTGGCCAGGTGAATTCAGAATTTGCTTGCCTGCAGAAGGCAGAGGGTCGTGCTGGAGGGAGTTCATTCAGATTGGAAGGTTGTGACTAGTGGTGTCCCACAAGGATCTGTTCTAGGACCTCTACTTTTCTTGATTTTTATTAACCGACCCTGGGTGTGGGGGGTAGAAGGGGTGGCTTGACAAGTCTGCAGACGACACAAAGGTTGGTGGTGTTGTAGATAGTGTAGAGGATTGTCCGAAGATGCAGAGAGACATTGATCGAATGCAGAAGTGGGCTGAGAAGTGGCAGATGGAGTTCAGCCCGGAGAAGTGTGAGGTGGTACACTTTGGAAGGACAAACTCCAAGGCAGAGTACAAAGTAAATGGCAGGATACTTGGTAGTGTGGGGGAGCAGAAGGATCTGGGGGTACATGTCCCTAGATCCCTGAAAGTTGCCTCACAAGTAGATCGGGTAGTTAAGAAAGCTTACATAAATTACATAATAGCTTTCATAAATCAAGTGATAGAATTTAAGAGTCGCGATGTAATGATGCAGCTCTATAAAACTCTGGTTTGGGCCACACTTAGAGTACTGTGTCCATTTCTGTTCGCCTCACTATAGGAAGGATTTGGAAGCATTCGAAAGGGTACAGAGGAGATTTACCAGGATGCTGCCTGGTTTAGAGAGTATGGATTATGATCAGAGATTAAGGGAGCTAGGGCTTTACTCTTTGGAGAGGAGGAGGATGAGAGGAGACATGATAGAGGTGTACAAGATATTAAGAGGAATAGATAGAGTGGATAGCCAGTGCCTCTTCCCCAGGGCATGGCTTAAAAGCCATGTCCCCAGCTCAGTACGAGGACATGGCTTTAAGGTAAGGGGAGGGAATTTCAAGGGGGGATATTAAAAGAAGATTTTTTTACTCAGAGAGTGGGTTGGTGCGTGGAATGCAGTGGTGGGGCAGATACACTAGTGAAGTTTAAGAGACAAATAGACAGGTATATGGAGGAATTTAAGGTGGGGGTTTATATGGAGGCAGGCTTTGAGGGCCAGCACAAGATTGTGGGCCGAAAGGCATGTAATGTGCTGTATAATTCTAAGTTCTATAAGTAGTGTGCATGAAGGACAAGTGAGTGAGATGTTACAGATGAGAAGCAGGATTAAGGCGCTGAGATCACAGACAGACCTGGATCGGTCACAGTAAATTCAATGTGTGAATTTTATTAAATCTCCCATCAGCATCCCTCCGGCTGACAAAACACATCCAGTGAATTTAACGTTAAAGGGATTTTCATCACAAAGTAAAGAGTATCTTAGAACCATAGAACATTACAGCCCAGAAACAGGCCTTTTGGCCCTACTTGGCTGTGCTGAACCATTTTTCTGCCTAGTCCCACTGACCAGCACCTGGGCCATATCCCTCCAAACCCCTCTCATCATGTACCTGTCCAAGTCTTTCTTAAATGTCAAAAGTGAGACCCGCATTCACCACTTCCTCTGGCAGCTCATTTCACACTCCACCACTCTCTGCGTGAAGAAGTCCCCCCCCCCACCACCCCCAATGTTCCCCTTTAAACTTTCCCCCTTCACCCCTAAACCATGTCCTCTGTTTTTTTTTTCTCCCCTGGCCTCAGTGGAAAAAAACTTGCTTGCATTCACTCTATCTATACCCATCATAATTTTATACACCTCTATCAAATCAGCCTCATTCTCCTACGCTCCAGGGAATAAAGTCCTAACCTATTCAACCTTTCTCTGTAACTCAGTTTCTCAAGTCCCAGCAATATCCTTGTAAACCTTCTCTGCACTCTTTCAACCTTATTAATATCCTTCCTGTAATTCAGTGACCAAAACTGCACACAATACTCCAAATTCGGTCTCATCAATGTCTTATACAATCTCACCATTACATTCCAATTCTCTCATCTCAGAGATTTGTAAAGTAAGATAGCAAGGAAACACACCAACGGGAGTAACGTAAATAGACCCATTAGAGACCCAGAGGGTGGCAGAGAGAGGGGGGAGAGAGAGAGATTGAGTGGAGAGAGAGGGGGAGGAGAGCGGGAGAGAAGGGAATAGAGGGGTCAGAGGGGGAGAGGGAGAGGGAGAGGCAGTGGGGGGCAGGGGGGAGAGAGAGAGAGAGAGAGAGAGAGAGAGAGAGAGAGATGAGAGAGAGAGAGAGAGAGAGAGAGAGAGAGAGAGAGAGAGAGAGAGAGAGAGAGAGAGAGAGAGAGAGAGAGAGAGAGAGAGAGAGAGCAGAGAGAGATGCTTTCAATACTTGATTTCTCATCGAATATCCCAATGATTTTACCAAACTACTACGGATAAGTCAAGTACATTGTTATTTTAAAACAAAACTGCAATGTATACACCACCCTGTAAACTTAGGTCATGTCGAACTCTTCTCAATCACTGAAAAAAGCCAAGATCACAGAATTTTCCTCACAGGACAACTCACATGGTGCAGATGTCTCGCTGGTAAACCTTCTTTTGATCTCCACATACCCACACACTTCTGATAGAAGGGAATCAACACTGCTGACGGTGATCCACAACAGGTCTCACCAACCGATTATAAAATAGAGCCATCACATATTTACACCCCTCCCCGCTCCCACCCACCCCTGCTGTAAACTGCAGTGTGAGTAGTTCTCATAATTTCACCCTCTCCCAGCAGCTACCTACCGAAATGTCGTAAAGGGCAGGCAGATAGTGTCGATCCCGCCTGCGATGGAATAAGCAAAGCGAATCCTCAATTCCCTCGGTCAGGGATCAGTAAATCCCAGAGTGTGGGCGGATCGGCTTCCTGCTGTTGCAAGCAGTAGCCCGGGGACAGTTCAAGATGCGGGAAGCTCGCACCTCCCGAGCCTTTGCTGATGATTCGGAGCTGGGTTGAAAGTGCGGCGTTTCCGATAACACCTCCAACTACACCGGTTTCCCCCGGGACGTGCACAGGAAGTCGATGCATTCAATTAGATGAAGGGAATTAGTAAAACATTTAAAAGCGATTCGCTGCAGTTCTAATATCGATCAACACAATACGTTATCAATCTCATTCAATTGTTCATAAAAGTGGGTGACTGCCTTTATGATGTTTATATTTCAATAAAAAGAGCTTCTTACCGTGTACCGCGGCTCCAGATTCTGTTACCACCCTGTCCCAGTGAGGCTGTGTTACGGGTTCTGTAAGTAATGAACACACCCTGGTTAATGTTCAGTCAGCTCCTGGTGATAATCATTAACTAAACCCACAGCCTTATCAGTGGTTCTCTCTCTATCCTGTTCCTTAGTACAGGTTACGTTCGGTCTCCAAACAAACATCACCATGGAGATGAAATGTGATCTCAGTGATTTTGAGAGTGGAATGTTTGTCGGTGCCAGAGGGTGCAGTTTTATAGACAATAGACAATAGGTGCAGGTGTATGCCATTCGACCCTACGAGCTAGCACTGCCATTCAATGTGATCATGGCTGATCATCCACAATCAGTACCCCGTTCCTGCCTTCTCCCCATATCCCTTGACTCCGCAATATTTAAGAGCTCTATCTAACTCTTTCTTGAAAGCATCCAGAGAATTGGCCTCCACTGCTTCTGAGACAGAGCATTCCATAGATCCACAACTCTCTGGGTGAAAAAGTTTTTCCTCAACTCTGTTCTAAATGGCCTACCCCTTATTCTTAAACTGTGGCCTCTGGTTCTGGACTCCCCCAACATCGGGAACATTTTTTCCTGCCTCTAGCGTGTCCAATTCCTTAATAATTCTTATATGTTTCAATCAGATCCCCTCTGATCCTTCTAAATTCTAGCGTTCCGGTGAAAACACTGTCATTCAAGCGTGAAGAAAGTTTAACTCTTTGTGGTACAGGGAAGAGCGATAGAACCAATGACGCGATGTAAAATACATCAGCGGGGGTCTGGAAGGTTGACTGTTCTATTCTCCATAAACGCTGCCTGGCCTGCAGAGTTCCTCCAGCATTGTGTGTGTGTTTCTCGGATTTCCAGCATCTGCTGATTTCGCTTGTTTGAGAGAGATCGGTGACGGGTCACTGCCCCGAGGGATGTTTCACATGTCACTACCGGGGTGAAAGATGCTTTCTGCTCACACTCAGTAGAAATCACCAGGAGAGTATTTCTGGTTGACGGCAACAAAGTTGTTTCTCTTAATCCATTTTGACAGTAACTGACTCGTTAACATGAACATGTCAGGACTCCCTTCTCCCACTAAATTCACTCCCGATTTCGACCAAAGCCGAGTCTTGCTCCTAAACGCTGAATCGTTGTGCAGAATCATAGACAACACTTACCTCTGATGTTTGTAGCCGAACAGCGTTCAGTGTGGTCCCGGGAAATCACAGTCTGACTACCCGGGTGGCCGACAATGTTTCTGCACCAGTGAGCTCACCCTGTACGGAGAGTTGAGTCTGAGCTGCTGCTCCCGAGGCCACTCGGCTGTGATGTGTCCGTCGCTCATTACAGATGGACAGGGCCGGGTGAGCCGGGGTAGAGCGGGACTGCCGCAGTCCGGGTCACACTAAGTCTCACCGGCTCAGGACGGGTCTGACAGCGGGAGGAGGCGGGAGTGGGATCAATGTAGCAACCCTGAAGAGGAAAACAGACAGGCTGCGTTAACCTTTCTGTCCGGATTTCCGTGTGGATCTCTCCTTTTTCTTTCTTCGCAACCAGTGGGGCGGAGTTTCTCTGTTTAACTCAGTGAGTCCCAGGCTGCGGATTTGATCCAGCCCGGGTTCTGGGAGGGTCTGAACTCCGCCCTCTTTGTAAGAAAGTCTGCCTGACATGGATAGAGTTTCAGCTCAAACCTCCCTCGCCTGTTCAGGTACAGGGAGCCGCATTTCTGCTGAAATTAAAGCAAACACGTTCGACTATATATTTCCACTAACTGGAAAAAAACTGGGAGAGATGTTTGCATTTCCATCCGGACAACTATTGTCACAAGAACCCTCCTCGCCCACGGTTTCATTCCACACCCCGCCGGAAATACTTGTCGAATTTATTTCTCTTAAAAGTCATTTATTCCAAATGGGCAGAGGTTTTACCGACGGAGGGAGCGACGCACTCACTGAAAATCGTCACATACGTTAAATTGGTCGACAGGGAGGGAAGGACGCACTGATTGAAATGAGCATGGGGGAGGGGGGGAGTTGTTTGCCGATTAAAAATGGGAGCCTCACTCCCCTCTGTCTCCTAACCTAACTCTCACTAGCCTCATCCCTCAACCCCATCTACCCTGTCTATACCCCTCATGATTTTGTAGACCTCCATCAAATCTCCCCCAAATCTTCTGCGTTCCAAGGAACAAAGTCGTAACCTATTCAATCTTCCCTTATAACTCAGGTCCTCCAATCGCAGCAAATCCTTGTAAATTTTCGTTGTACTCTGTCAACCTTATTTACATCTTTCCTGTGGGTAGGTGACATAAACTGCAAACATACTCCAAATTAGGCTCATAACTGTCTTATATCATGCAGTCTCCTGTACTGAATACTTTAATTTATGAAGGCCAATGTGCCAAAGGTTTCTTTACTACCTTATCTAGGGTGTGCTGCCACTTTCAATGAATTGTGGACCCGTATTCCCGGATGCCTTTGTCCTACCGCACCTTCAGTGCCGAACCCGTCATTGTGTAAGTCCCACCCTGGTTGATCCTACTGAAGCGTAACAGCTCACAAGCCTGCATTAAACTCCATCGCCATTATCAGACATTTTTACACCTGGCGCAGATCCCGCTGTAAGCTCCGATAGTTTTCCTCGCTGTCAAATACATCCCGAACCTTGGTGTCATCCGCAAATTTGCTGATCCGGATAATCTAATTATCATCGAGATCATTGATATAGATGACAAACAACAACGGATATCAGCACCGAACCCTCTGGAAATCCACAAGTCACGGGTCAGAGAGGCAACCATCTGCTACCACTATCTGCCTTCCTCCTCTATGCTAATGTCTACTCCCATTTACTAACTCAATTTGAATGCCAAGAGAATGAAATTTATTGGTCAACACCCTATGCGGGACCTTGCCAAATGCCTTGCTAAAGTCCATGTAGACAATATCTAGAGCCTTGCCTTCATCAACTTTCCTGGTAACATTCCTTGTAACCTCTTCGAAAAACTCAATAGATTGTCTAGAACACACAAAGTCATGTTGGATGTCCCTAATCAGTCCTGTTTTTTTTAATACTCCTATATCCAATGTATTCACACGACTGATGTCAAGTGCACCGGCCTATAATTTCCTGGTTTAATTTTGGAGCCTTTTTTAAACAATGGATCAAAATTAGCTATCCTCCGATCCTCTGGTAGCTCTCCTGTCTTTGAGCATAATTTAAACATAACGGTTACATCCTTGCAATTTCTGCATCCACCTACATCGGGGTCCAAGGACTGAACTTCTCAGTCACTGGGGATTTATACACTCGAAGTTGCCCAATTTGCCCAAAATACTTTGTCATCCGTAATTTGTATAACATCCGTGGCCTCACTTCTCCTTTGTCTCACTTATATAGATTATTTTCACGAGTGAACACAGAAGCAAAAATCCACTTAAGAACTCCTCTATCTGTTTTGGCTCCATGCGTACATTGGCATTCTGATAATCCAGGACAATCAATTGTGTCCCCTGAAATCCTTTTGCTTTTAAAACATCTGTATGATCCCTCACCTTGTCTGTTAGGACAACCTTATGCCACCCTATAGCCTTCCTGGTTTCTTTCCTCAATCTTATCTTGCATTTTCTCAACTCCATAAGTGCCTCAATCTTTTCCTACCTGCCTGCACCGGTTATGCATCTATTTTTTTTTCTAAACACAAAGTACACTGCAGATGCTGTTGTCAAATCAAGAAGTACAAACAAGCTGGATGAACACAGCAGGTCGGGAATCATCCATTGAAATGAGCGGTCAACGTTTCGGGTCGAGACCCTTCATCAGGACTAAAGCGGGAGGGGGGTAGGGGCCCTATAAAGAAGGTGGGGGGAGGGTGGGAAGCCAATCAGAGGAAAGATCAAAGGGTGCGGGAGGGGAAGCAGGGAGGGGATAGGCAGGAGAGGTGAAGAAGGGATCTAAGGGGAAAGCACTATGGGTAGTAGAAGGAGGCAGAGTCCATGAGAGGTGATAGGCAGCTAGAAGAGGAGACAGAGTGAAGGTGGGTTGGAGGAAGGGAGAGGGAGGAATTACTGGAAGTTGGAGAATTCGATGTTCAAGAATTCGATCCTTCCTCTGATTGGTTTTCCACCACCCCCCACCTTCTTTATAGGGCCGCTGCCCCCTCCTTCTTAGTGCTGACAAAGGGTCTCAACCCGAAAC